>NC_057802.1:369576455-369851135 GCF_018294505.1 Triticum aestivum
GCTGGTTCCCTTCCACTTTCAGCCCACGGGGCCCTCCGGGACAGGTGGCCCCACCCGGTGGACCCCCGGGACCCTTCCGGTGGTCCCGGTACAATACCGGTAACCCCCGAAACTTTCCCGGTGGCCGAAACTGGACTTCCTATATATAATTCTTCACCTCCGGACCATTCCGGAACCTCTCGTGACGTCCGGGATCTCATCCGGGACTCCGAACAACTTTCGGGTTTCCGCATACATATATCTCTACAACCCTAGCGTCACCGGACCTTAAGTGTGTAGACCCTACGGGTTCGGGAAGCATGCAGACATGACCGAGACGCCTCTCCGGTCAATAACCAACAGCGGGATCTGGATACCCATGTTGGCTCCCACATGTTCCACGATGATCTCATCGGATGAACCACGATGTCGAGGATTCAATCAATCCCGTATACAATTCCCTTTGTCAATCGGTATGTTACTTGCCCGAGATTCGATCGTCGGTATCCCAATACCTTGTTCAATCTCGTTACCGGCAAGTCTCTTTACTCGTACCGCAATGCATGATCCCGTGACTAACGCCTTAGTCACACTGAGCTCATAATGATGATGCATTACCGAGTGGGCCCAGAGATACCTCTCCGTCACACGGAGTGACAAATCCCAGTCTCGATCCGTGCCAACCCAACAGACACTTTCGGAGATACCCGTAGTGCACCTTTATAGTCACCCAGTTACGTTGTGACGTTTGGCACACCCAAAGCACTCCTACGGTATCCGGGAGTTGCACGATCTCATGGTCTAAGGAAAAGATACTTGACATTGGAAAAGCTCTAGCAAACGAAACTACACGATCTTTTATGCTATGCTTAGGATTGGGTCTTGTCCATCACATCATTCTCCTAATGATGTGATCCCGTTATCAATGACATCCAATGTCCATAGTCAGGAAACCATGACTATCTGTTGATCAACGAGCTAGTCAACTAGAGGCTACTAGGGACACTTTGTGGTCTATGTATTCACACATGTATTACGATTTCCGGACAATACAATTATAGCATGAATAATAGACAATTACCATGAACAAAGAAATATAATAATAACCATTTATTATTGCCTCTAGGGCATATTTCCAACAGTCTCCCACTTGCACTAGAGTTAATAATCTAGTTACATCGTGATGAATCGAACACCCATCGCGTCCTGGTGTTGATCATGTTTTGCCCTAGGGAGAGGTTTAGTCAACGGATCTGCTACATTCAGGTCCGTGTGAACTTTACAAATATCTATGTCTCCATTTTGAACACTTTCACGAATGGAGTTGAAGCGACGCTTGATATGCCTGGTCTTCCTGTGAAACCTGGGCTCCTTCGCAAGGGCAATAGCTCTAGTGTTGTCACAGAAGAGAGTCATTGGGCCCGACGCATTGGGAATCACCCCTAGGTCGGTAATGAACTCCTTCATCCAGACTGCTTCCTGTGCTGTCTCTGAGGCTGCCATGTACTCCGCTTCACATGTAGATCCCGCCACGACGCTTTGCTTGCAACTGCACCAGCTTACTGCTCCTCTATTCAAAATATACACGTATCCGGTCTGTGGCTTCGAGTCATCCAGATCTGTGTCGAAGCTAGCGTCGACGTAACCCTTTACGACGAGCTCTTCGTCACCTCCATAAACGAGAAACATATCCTTAGTCCTCTTCAGGTACTTCAGGATATTCTTGACCGCTGTCCAGTGTTCCTTGCCGGGATTACTTTGGTACCTTCCTACCAAACTTACGGCAAGGTTTACATCAGGTCTGGTACACAGCATGGCATACATAATAGACCCTATGGCCGAGGCATAGGGGATGACACTCATCTCTTCTATATCTTCTGCCGTGGTCGGGCATTGAGCCGTGCTCAATTGCACACCTTGCAATACAGGCAAGAACCCCTTCTTGGACTGATCCATACTGAACTTCTTCAATATCTTGTCAAGGTATGTACTCTGTGAAAGACCAATGAGGCGTCTTGATCTATTTCTATAGATCTTGATGCCTAATATATAAGCAGCTTCTCCAAGGTCCTTCATTGAAAAACACTTATTCAAATAGGCCTTTATACTTTCCAAGAATTCTATATCATTTCCCATCAATAGTATGTCATCCACATATAATATGAGAAATGCTACAGAGCTCCCACTCACTTTCTTGTAAACACAGGCTTCTCCATAAGTCTGTGTAAACCCAAATGCTTTGATCATCTCATCAAAGCGAATGTTCCAACTCCGAGATGCTTGCACCAGCCCATAGATTGAGCGCTGGAGCTTGCACACTTTGTTAGCATTCTTAGGATCGACAAAACCTTCCGGCTGCATCATATACAACTCTTCCTTAAGGAAGCCATTAAGGAATGCCGTTTTGACGTCCATCTGCCATATCTCATAATCATAGTATGCGGCAATTGCTAACATGATTCGGACGGACTTCAGCTTCGCTACGGGTGAGAAAGTCTCATCGTAGTCAACCCCTTGAACTTGTCGATAACCCTTAGCGACAAGTCAAGCTTTGTAGATGGTCACATACGATCTGCGTCCGTCTTCTTCTTAAAGATCCATTTGTTTTCTATGGCTCGCCTTTCATCGGGCAAGTCAGTCAAAGTCCATACTTTGTTTTCATACATGGATTCTATCTCGGATTTCATGGCTTCTAGCCATTTGTCGGAATCCGGGCCCGCCATCGCTTCTTCATAGTTCGAAGGTTCACCGTTGTCTAACAACATGATTTCCAGGACAAGGTTGCCGTACCACTCTGGGGCGGAACGTGTCCTTGTGGACCTACGAAGTTCAGTAACTTGATCTGAAGTTTCATGATCATCATCATTAACTTCCTCCCCAGTCGGTGTAGGCACCACAGGAACATTTTCCCGCGCTGCGCTACTTTCCGGTTCGGAAGGGGTGACTATCACCTCATCAAGTTCCACTTTCCTCCCACTCAATTCTTTCGAGAGAAACTCCTTCTCTAGAAAGGACCCGTTCTTGGCAACGAAGATCTTGCCTTCGGATCTGAGGTAGAAGGTATACCCAATAGTTTCCTTAGGGTATCCTATGAAGACACATTTTTCCGATTTGGGTTCGAGCTTTTCAGGTTGAAGTTTCTTGACATAAGCATCGCATCCCCAAACTTTTAGAAACGACAGCTTAGGTTTCTTCCCAAACCATAATTCATACGGTGTCGTCTCAACAGATTTAGACGGTGCCCTATTTAAAGTGAATGCGGCAGTCTCTAAAGCATAACCCCAAAATGAGAGCGGTAAATCGTTAAGAGACATCATAGATCGCACCATATCCAATAGAGTGCGATTACGACATTCGGACACACCATTTCTCTGAGGTGTTCCAGGCGGCGTGAGTTGTGAAACTATTCCACATTTCCTTAAGTGTGTACCAAATTCATGACTTAAATATTCTCCACCACGATCTAATCGTAAGAATTTTATTTTTCTGTCACGTTGATTCTCGACTTCACTCTGAAATTCCTTGAACTTTTCAAAGGTTTCAGACTTGTGTTTCATTAGGTAGACATACCCATATCTACTTAAATCATCAGTGAGAGTGAGAACATAACGATATCCTCCGTGAGCCTCAACACTCATTGGACCACACACATCGGTATGTATGATTTCCAATAAGTTGGTTGCTCGCTCCATTGTTCCGGAGAACGGAGTCTTGGTCATCTTACCCATGAGGCATGGTTCGCACGTGTCAAATGATTCGTAATCAAGAGACTCCAAAAGTCCATCTGCATGGAGCTTCTTCATGCGCTTGATACCAATGTGACCAAGGCGGCAGTGCCACAAGTATGTGGGACTATCGTTATCAACTTTACATCTTTTGGTATTCACACTATGAACATGTGTAACATCACGTTCGAGATTCATCAAAAATAAACCATTGACCAGCGGGGCATGACCATAAAACATATCTCTCAAATAAATAGAACAACCATTATTCTCAGATTTAAATGAGTAGCCATCTCGAATTAAACGAGATCCAGATACAATGTTCATGCTCAAAGCTGGCACTAAATAACAATTATTGAGGTTTAAAACTAATCCCGTGGGTAGATGCAGAGGTAGCGTGCCAACGGCGATCACATCGACCTTGGAACCATTCCCGACGCGCATCGTCACCTCGTCCTTTGCCAGTCTCCGTTTATTCCGTAGTTCCTGCTTTGAGTTACAAATATGAGCAACCGCACCGGTATCAAATACCCAGGAGCTACTACGAGTACTGGTAAGGTACACATCAATTACTTGTATATCACATATACCTTGGGTGTTGCCGGCCTTCTTCTTGTCCGCTAAATCTTTGGGGCAGTTTCGCTTCCAGTGACCACTTCCCTTGCAATAAAAGCACTCAGTCTCGGGCTTGGGTCCATTCTTTGACTTCTTCCCGGTAACTGGCTTACCGGGCGCGGCAACTCCCTTGCCGTCCTTCTTGAAGTTCTTCTTACCCTTGCCCTTCTTGAACTTAGTGGTTTTATTCACCATCAACACTTGATGTTCTTTTCTGATCTCTACCTCAGCTGATTTCAGCATTGAATATACCTCGGGAATGGTCTTTTCCATCCCCTGCATATTGTAGTTCATCCCAAAGCTCTTGTAGCTTGGTGGAAGCGACTGGAGGATTCTGTCAATGACCGCGTCATCCGGGAGATTAACTCCCAGCTGAGACAAGCGGTTGTGCAACCCAGACATTCTGAGTATGTGCTCACTAACGGAACTGTTCTCCTCCATTTTACAGCTGAAGAACTTGTCGGAGACATCATATCTCTCGACCTGGGCATGAGCTTGAAAAACCAGTTTCAGCTCCTCGAACATCTCATATGCTCCATGTTTCTCAAAACGCTTTTGGAGACCCGGTTCTAAGCTGTAAAGCATGCCGCACTGAACGAGGGAGTAATCATCAGCACGCTGCTGCCAAGCGTTCATAACGTCTTGGTTCTCAGGGATTGGTGCTTCACCTAGCGGTGCTTCTAAGACATAATCTTTCTTGGCTGCTATGAGGATGATCCTCAGGTTCCGGACCCAGTCCGTATAGTTGCTGCCATCATCTTTCAGCTTGGTTTTCTCTAGGAACGCGTTGAAATTGAGGACAACGTGGGCCATTTGATCTACAATACATAGTGTAAAGATTTTAGACTAAGTTCATGATAATTAAGTTCATATAATCAAATTATTTAATGAACTCCCACTCAGATAGACATCCCTCTAGTCATCTAAGTGAAACATGATCCGAATTCGACTAGGCCGTGTCCGATCATCACGTGAGACGGACTAGTCAAGATCGGTGAACATCTCCATGTTGATCGTATCTTCTATACGACTCATGCTCGACCTTTCGGTCCTCCGTGTTCCGAGGCCATGTCTGTACATGCTAGGCTCGTCAAGTTAACCTAAGTGTATTGCGTGTGTTCCGAGGCCATGTCTGTACATGCTAGGCTCGTCAACACCCGTTGTATTCGAACGTTAGAATCTATCACACCCGATCATCACGTGGTGCTTCGAAACAACGAACCTTCGCAACGGTGCACAGTTAGGGTGAACACTTTCTTGAAATTATTATAAGGGATCATCCTACTTGCTACCGTCGTTCTAAGCAAATAAGATGCAAAAACATGATAAACATCACATGCAATCAAATAGTGACATGATATGGCCAATATCATCATGCTCCTTTGATCTCCATCTTCGAGGCACCATGATCATCTTTGTCACCGGCATGACACCATGATCTCCATCATCATGATCTCCATCATTGTGTCTTCATGAAGTCGTCACGCCAACGATTACTTCTACTTCTATGGCTAACGCGTTTAGCAATAAAGTAAAGTAATTTACATGGCGTTTATTTAATGACACGCAGGTCATACAAAATAATAAAGACAACTCCTATGGCTCCTGCCGGTTGTCATACTCATCGACATGCAAGTCGTGATTCCTATTACAAGAATATGATCAATCTCATACATCACATATATCATTCATCACATCTTCTGGCCATATCACATCACATAGCACTTGCTGCAAAAACAAGTTAGACGTCCTCTAATTGTTGTTGCAAGTTTTTACGTGGTTTGTAGGTTTCTAGCAAGAACGTTTCTTACCTACGTATGACCACAACGTGATTTGCCAATTTCTATTTACCCTTCATAAGGACCCTTTTCATCGAATCCGTTCCGACTAAAGTAGGAGAGACAGACACCCGCTAGCCACCTTATGCAACTTGTGCATGTCAGTCGGTGGAACCAGTCTCACGTAAGCGTACGTGTAAGGTCGCTCCGGGCCGCTTCATCCTACAATGCCGCCGAAACAAGAAACGACTAGTAGCGGCAAGAAGAATTGGCAAACTCAACGCCCACAACTGCTTTGTGTTCTACTCGTGCATAGTAACTACGCATAGGCCTGGCTCATGATGCCACTGTTGGGAATCGTAGCATAATTTTAAAATTTTCCTACGTTCACCAAGATGCATCTATGGAGTATACTAGCAACGAGGGGAAAGGAGTGCATCTACATACCCTTGTAGATCGCGAGCGGAAGCGTTCCAATGAACGTGGATGACGGAGTCGTACTCGCCGTGATCCAAATCACCGATGACCGAGTGCCGAACGGACGGCACCTCCGCGTTCAACACACGTACGGTGCAGCGACGTCTCCTCCTTCTTGATCCAGCAAGGGGGAAGGAGAGGTTGATGGAGATCCAACAGCACGACGGCGTGGTGGTGGATGTAGCGGGTCTCCGGCAGGGCTTCGCCGAGCTTCTGCGAGAGAGAGAGAGGTGTTGCAGGGGAGGAGGGAGGCGCCCAAGGCTTAGATGTTGCTGCCCTCCCTTCCCCCCACTATATATAGGGCCAAGGGAGAGGGGGGGCGCAGCCTTGCCCCTTCCTTCAAGGAAGGGTGCGGCCAGGGAGGAGTCCTTCCCCCCCAAGGCACCTCGGAGGTGCCTTCCCCCTTTAGGACTCTCCCTTCTTTCTTATCTCTTGCGCATGGGCCTCTTGGGGCTGGTGCCCTTGGCCCATATAGGCCAAGGCGCACCCCTTACAGCCCATGTGGCCCCCCGGGGCTGGTGGACCCCCTTGGTGGACCCCCGGACCCCTTTCGGCACTCCCGGTACAATACCGATAAAGCGCGAAACTTTTCCGGCGACCAAAATAAGACTTCCCATATATAAATCTTTACCTCCGGACCATTCCGGAACCTCTCGTGACGTCCGGGATCTCATCCGGGACTCCGAACAACTTTCGGGTTTCCGCATACATATATCTCTACAACCCTAGCGTCACCGGACCTTAAGTGTGTAGACCCTACGGGTTCGGGAAGCATGCAGACATGACCGAGACGCCTCTCCGGTCAATAACCAACAGCGGGATCTGGATACCCATGTTGGCTCCCACATGTTCCACGATGATCTCATCGGATGAACCACGGTGTCGAGGATTCAATCAATCCTGTATACAATTCCCTTTGTCAATCGGTATGTTACTTGCCCGAGATTCGATCGTCGGTATCCCAATACCTTGTTCAATCTCGTTACCGGCAAGTCTCTTTACTCGTACCGCAATGCATGATCCCGTGACTAACGCCTTAGTCACATTGAGCTCATAATGATGATGCATTACCGAGTGGGCCCAGAGATACCTCTCCGTCACACGGAGTGACAAATCCCAGTCTCGATCCGTGCCAACCCAACAGACACTTTCGGAGATACCCGTAGTGCACCTTTATAGTCACCCAGTTACGTTGTGACGTTTGGCACACCCAAAGCACTCCTACGGTATCCGGGAGTTGCACGATCTCATGGTCTAAGGAAAAGATACTTGACATTGGAAAAGCTCTAGCAAACGAAACTACACGATCTTTTATGCTATGCTTAGGATTGGGTCTTGTCCATCACATCATTCTCCTAATGATGTGATCCCGTTATCAATGACATCCAATGTCCATAGTCAGGAAACCATGACTATCTGTTGATCAACGAGCTAGTCAACTAGAGGCTTACTAGGGACACTTTGTGGTCTATGTATTCACACATGTATTACGATTTCCGGACAATACAATTATAGCATGAATAATAGACAATTACCATGAACAAAGAAATATAATAATAACCATTTATTATTGCCTCTAGGGCATATTTCCAACAGTGGCCGTCCAGCGTCCGGTAAATAGCGGGTTTTGGGCCTCCTCTTCTCGACATCGTTGTCCATACTGTCGATGTCTTCGGAGCCGTAATCAAGCATGCCGGTTAAGTCCTCGACAGTGGCTATAAGGTGGGTGGTGGGTGGGACGTAAAATTCCCTGCTCTTAGCCCCTAGTCCTGGCTGGGCATAGTTCGGACGTTGCTCCTCCGTAATGACAAGGGATCGCATTAAGTCCAGAGCCTTGCTTAAAGGCAAGGTTTGGCCCGAGAGAAGAGAGCCCGTGGAGTACGGCGAGAGGCAGACTCCTTGGCCGAACTCACACGATGCTGACTCCGAGGATTCAAAGCCAGTGTCCGTAGAAGGGTTCGGCTTCATGATGGTTGCCAGCGACACTTCTTCCCTCGGCTCTCCCACAATGGGCCTTGTGGCCGCAGACAGTCCGGCGAGCTCAGGGAGCCCGTCTTCGGACCTGGCGATACGCTCCGGATCTAAGGCCAGAGCGGAGGTTGGGGGCGCAAATCCTTGGAAGATCAAGTCTCCTCGGATATCAGCGACATAGTCCAGATTTCCAAAACTAATCTGGTGACCCCGGGCGTAGTTGTCAATCGGCTCTAGATGGCCAAGCGAGTTGGCCCGCAGTGCGAAGCCGCCGAACACAACGATCTGGCCGGAGAGGAAAACCTCCCCCAGGGCAGCATTGTTGTAGATGATTGATGGAGCCATCGAACCTTCTGGTGACGACACAGCGGAACTCTCAATGAAAGCACCAATGTCGGTGTCAAAACCGGCGGATCTCGGGTAGGGGGTCCCGAACTGTGCGTCTAGGGTCGGGGGTAATAGGAGACAGGGGACACGATCTTTACCCAGGTTCGGGCCCTCTCTCTGGAGGTAATACCCTACTTCCTGCTTGATTGATCTTGATGAATATGCGTATTACAAGAGTTGATCTACCACGAGATCGTAATGGCTAAAATCCTAAAAGTCTAGCCTGTATGATTATGATTGCCTCTACGGACTAAACCCTCCGTTTTTTATAGACATTGAAGGGGACTAGGGTTGTACAAAGTCGGTTACAGAGAAAGGAATCTTCATATCTGAATGCCAGGCTTGCCATCCACGCCAAGGAGAGTCCCATCCGGACACGGGAAAGAGTCTTCTGTCTTGTATCTTCACGACCCATCAGTCCGGCCCATGTCCAATAGGTCGGACGCCCGAGGACCCCTTAATCCAGGACTCCCTAACCCGCGTATTCGCGGGTTGGGGTCAAGTTTTTGCCGCGCCCCTCAAATTTTTTGCGGGCCGGCCGCGTTTGCGAAGTGTGTTCGGGCGAGATTTTCCGTGCCAACCCGCATTTTGACGGTTATTTTGCAGGTCGGGGCTTTTTGCGAGGTCTGCTAGAGTTGCTCTTAGCTACACGAGATTTGTTGTGGTTCAGTTCTGAAGGGTCATCAATATTGAATATACTTTCTCCGTCTCCATTTACATGACGTTCATAACCTGGGCCTTAAATGTTTGATCGGTGAAAAGTGAGTGCTTATGTAAAACTAGTTGTGTAATTTTTATGACATGTGAATAGCGACTTTCTCCTCCGGATTCAATCCATGAACCGCGGTACGCAGCTGGTGCCCCTCAGGGTTTTGGTTACCACTCGAGACATTCGATTACCGGGCAGTAACTGCATATCTCGGTGCCCCACAAAAAATCGACTTACCGGGCAAAGTATCCCGAATTTTTTAATTTAAATGATTTAACTGAAATTTGGATGAATTTTATTCGATTCAAAATTCATTTAAAAATTTCATTGGGTAACCGCTCGGTATTTGTCGGTACCGCGGTAACGGAAAATTTCGGTGCCCCACCAGATTTTATTAATCTGGGATCCAAAACATTGGTGCCCCTGCGAGGGGTTTGCATTTTGACGAGCCAAAGACACTGGCTGATCTAGGAATTGGTTGCTGGGTATTCATTTGTAAAAGAAAGTTGCAATAGTACAATATAAATTTATTGCAGATAGGACAACAAATGTGCAGTAAGCTAGTGACACTGGCATGAACAGAAATGGTAACCATCAGTGGCAATGGCCTGAACGAAAAAATTCGCTCTAAATTTCATCAAGGAATATAATGAATCATTCTTGATTTCATAAAGAAGGTTTGGACTCATCCTAAATCAGAAGAGGGATTTACTTGGAGCGGTAGATGGATCTGGTGGAGTGGAGGCTGGAGGATCGAGGAATGGGAATTTACCCCTGGCTCCGCCCATGGGCAAAGGTGGAACGAGGAATGGGAATGGACATGGCAACACATGGCGTGCACGCGCGCGTCTACCAAAATCGGAAAGGAGGAAGAAAAGGCCTACGTGGCTCCGCCTCCGCGCGCGTGCGGGGCCCGGCGGCCGCACGCGCCGCTCGTGTGTCGCGGGACGGCCCGGCAGCGCACGCCCGCCGTGTCGAGGAGCCATTGGCCGGGGGCACAGATCGAGTGTTGAGTGCCCAATGATTGTATTTTTTTATCAGGAAGAAATAGCTTTGAACTTCGGGGGCATCGGGGCCATTTACAATACCTTTTCCATGGCGTCGCCGGCCATACGTATACGTCGATCGCATTGCTCTTGAAGAGGTTGAGATGCTTTGTGGAGAGAGACTATCGCACACACTTGGAGATCATCTCCCAACCGAAGGAAGAGCAGGAGAAAAAAGAGAGCTCCGGTCTCAGTCTCACGAATGCACGCCAACACGAAACTGAAAAAGAAAGGGAAATGACGGCCAAGAAAGAATAAAAAGAGCTCTGTAGTACTCCCTCCTTTCCGGTTTATAAGTCTCAATTCAAAAATCTCACCAATCCCAATAGATGGTGAGTGTTGGAATATTTTTTGTAATTTGCAAAAGTATTCAATTAATGCTCTTGTTTTTCTCAAAAGTTTATGTTTACCAATGTATTAATTGCAATGCATGCAAGCATAAAGTACATGCATTGGTCAATTTTCTCTTAATACTTGCATGCAATTATTTAATGCACCTTGAAATCTGAAATTATGACGGGGAACAACCAAATTAAGGCTTATAAAATAGAAAAACTAAGATTTTGAGATAAGCCCTATAAACTGAAAATGAGGGAGTAGGCACCCAGCGAGCTGGACATGAAGTACGCATACATATTCCGAAACGGGGGCCTTTGGCTGCAAAAGCGGCTGCGTCTTTTGGACTCCTCTCCGTCGTCCTAAAGCGGCCATCATTCTGATCGAAGAGGCCGCGGGCTGCCTGCCTGTCTGCCTCGTACACGGTCGACGAGCACACGCGAGCTGCTGCGCGACCACGCTTTGCCACCACTAGTGCCGGTTGCGGGAGCTCTGGCCGTCTTGGTCTTGACCACTAGCCGTTGAAGCTTTCCTCTGCCCTGGCCCAAGCAGGTGGGGGTTGGTTTCATGGTTTGGTGCGGCCCTACGTACAATGATCTGTCTCTCGTCTCTCGGTCTGGCTACTTGACGGCGATGCAGAGGTATACCGTAGACTCGTAGACGGCTGAGGTATACCGTAGACTCGTAGACGGCTACGGGCAGAATCAACTATTCCTATAATTTACACGTAGATACAATGCAATGTGCGTGATTACCGAGACGAGGGCAGGGAATCCCTGCTAGCAATCCGCATGCCATGCATGCAGCACGGCGATCGATCGAGTCGACATGCATACACTACACTACGTACACAGGAGCATCGGTGTGCGCATGCATGCACGATGCATCGTCCTCCCGGCCCCCCTGATTAGCTGCGAGGTGACATGGCCTTGCTGAATCTCCACTAGCTCGTGCCTTCGCTTTTCCTCTGCACGTACGTAACGCTTGTGTCCGAGCTGAGCATGTTATCGTGTGCCACCGCTCGTCGTCTAGGGGTCAGTCTTGCATGCCAGAAATTTCTTCTCCTTTTCTTTTTCTCGTATGCCACCGCGCGTCTCTGAATTTCGTACCACTAGTGCGAATTTCGTACCAGAAGGGGAGGGAATTGCGATGTTCGATGCATGCTAGCTTTCCTCTCTCCCTAGTGCGCCGCCTGTGTTTCCTTACTACTGAACCATGCATGTATGAGAAGAAACATGAAAATTTATATGATTACACGAGGTATACATTCTCTCCAATGATAACATCATGATTTGAAACCACCTCACACGGGTATCATGGCGTGAATCCTATTCTACGTGAACCAGGCGCTGCAGCTTTAGGAAAGCAAGTATCATAGAGTATTAGGGCATGTACAATGATGGCTACCTTAGGTGTGCCATATAGGATAATTGCAGAGGTGGGGGAGAGAGAATCCATAAAAAAAGACTTGTCTTTTTTTTTCTCGAATACGCACGAGTGTGCGTATCTTATATTAAAGAAGAAGGGGGGAGAGAACCCTCCGCGGTTTTGATACACGAGAGCTTACAAGGCGCTACGGTGCCGTCCACCTCCTAAGGCCGAAACCGGACTACTCGCAGCAAGCCCACTCGAGTGCCGCTACAAAGAACGCGTCTAACTCTCCTCTTAGCAAACCCGCCTGCTTCCATACTTTGCTCTCGCTAGCAATCCGGTGCATGACTTGCTGAAGGCTAACCGTCGCTCTGTCGAAGATGATGGCATTCCGATGCTTCCAAAGCTCCCACATGACGAGAAGGCACAGGGTCCGCGTCGTCCTCGCTGGCCGCCCGTGGGTCTCCTCTCGGGTACACCAATCCGGCAGGGGCTCACCAACACGCGGGGCACTGTGTGGAGCGCCCATGGCCGTGAACACCTTGGCCCAAACCTCCCTCGCGAGAACGCACTCCATGAGCAGGTGGCTAATCGTTTCGTCTTGCTGATCGCAGAAAGGACAAGCGTCCTGGTGCGGTAGCCCTCTCCGCGCTAACCGGTCCGACGTCCAACAACGGTTCATGATCGCGAGCCATGCGAAGAAGCGACACCGGAGTGGCGTCCGGGAGCGCCACGTGAATATCGCGGTGGGTGACACCTCCCGGGAAGCAAACCTGGCCGTGTAAGCCGACTTGGCCGAGAAGGCACCGTCCTTCTCCCAGGACCAGGTGATGCGGTCGGCGCGATGATCGTCAAGCTGAACCACTGCGATCGTGGGCCATAAGTGCATGTATTCTGCAGCTTCCTCCACGCTCAGCGATGGCCCGCCATCCATGGCCCATCTCCCCTCACTGAGTCAATTGCAAGAAACCACCACATTTGCGGCTAGGTTTACAGTAAACCACCAACGTTAATCCGTTGCAGAAAACACCGAAAAATCTGTTAAGTCGTTGCAAAAAGCACCGATCGGATGATTTGGCCCGTTTAATCACTTTCTTACAAGTGGGGCCAGATTGTAAGGAATTGACTTAGCGAAAAAATAACACATACACCCCCAGATAAAAAAACAAAAGCAATCTGACCCTCCCCCGTGGAACTCCCTCTTCTCCACCGCGCCGACGCCACGCCGACGCCCTGTCCACTCCCGCCGCCGCCGCGCTGCTGCCATCCGTCTGGCATGGTGGCGCCCAGGCCGAGATGCATGGGGCCGCCCTTGTCGGCGACGGAGAGGGCTATGCCGCCGGGGAGGACGAGGAGGCGGCCGGCGCCCACGGCTGCACTGCGAACTGTCTCCATAGCGCGCGGGCCGTGATGGCGACGCCCTCCGGCAGCTCGTTGTAGCCGGGGAAGAGCTGGGATGGCGGGGGCGGGCTCGGTCTGGCAGCCTGCCGGCCGCCGCCAAGTCGTGCTGCCGGCAAGGCAAGAGGCGACCACCCGGCAGCAGGACGATGACGGCGACGACGGCGCGCGAGGCGGCGACGCGCGACGGCGCGGTGATCGAGGCGGAGGAGATGCTCGTCGAGAGGCTTGTGCCGCCGCGGGACTGCTCGGAGGTGATGTACGCACGCACAGCCAAACAGGTGAACTTCGACAGCGAGGGACAGCGATGGCAACGGCCTGAAAAGGCGGCCATAGCAGCGCACGCGTGCCGGCCGGCTTTCGCTGAAACAGAGGCGAGCCCAGCCCGGCCGAGAGCGTAGCCTACCCGTGGTGCGTGCGTGCCATAGGATGGCCGGCGTGGTGGAGAAGAGAGAGTTCGGGAGGGTTTGATTGCTTTTGTATTTTGAGATCTAGGGGTGTATGTGTTATTTTTTCGCTAAGTCAATTCCTTACAATCTGGCCCCACTTGTAAGAAAGTGATTAAACGGGCCAAATCATTCGATCAGTGCTTTTTGCAACGACTTAACAGATTTTTCGGTGTTTTCCGCAACGGATTAACGAGTTGGTGGTTTCCTGCAAAACTAGCCGCAAATGTGGTGGTTTCTTGCAATTGACTCCCCCTCACTGATGGCCTCGAACACCGTCCTCACCATCCGCACTCGCGCCGAAACGCGTCCATATGGCCGTGGCGCGAGCTCCTGCAACCGGTATCCATTAAGCCACCTATCCTCCGAGAAGAGCGTGCCTCGTCCATCGCCGACGACCGCTCGAGTGGCCGCCTGAAACAATTGCCTCGATTCCTTCGGGACGGAGAAGGAGAACTCAGACCAAGGCCTATGCTGGTCGGTCCGCTGCAGCCACAGCCACTTGGCCCGGAGGGCCACATTCATCCACCGCATGTCCGAAATGCCAAGGCCACCGGCCCACTTGGGGGAGCACACCTTGTCCCAAGCCACTGCGCACACGCCCCCGCCGGCATCTGCCTTGCCAGCCCACAAGAAGCCGCGGCATATCTTGATCATGGCGGCCAATGTCTTCGGTGGGAGGTCCAGGGCGAGCATCGAGTGTATCGGGATCGCGGAGAGGACAGATTGCACTAGCAGTGCTCGGTTGCTCTTTGGGAGGGTCGTCGCCTTCCAATGGGGCAACCGCATTGCGAGCTGGTCCACAAGCCCTTGGAATTGCGCTGCCGTTAGTTTCCGGATGGAGAGTGGAGGACCCAAGTATTTGCAGGGGAAGGTAGCGTTAGAGCAGCCAAGTGTGTCGCACACCAGTGTCACCTCTTCCTGTGAGCAACGGATCGGTAGGACAGCCGTCTTTGCCTTGTTGACTTGGAGTCCAGAGTGTTGGGGAACGTAGTATTTTAAAAAAATTCCTACGATCACGCAAGATCTATCTAGGAGAAGCATAGCAACGAGCGGGGAGAGTGTGTCCACGTACCCTCGTAGACCGAAAGCGGAAGCATTTAGTAACGCGGTTGATGTAGTCGAACGTCTTCGCGATCCAACCGATCCAAGTACCAAACGCATGGCACCTCCGCGGTCTGCACACGTTCAGCTCGGTGACGTCCCTCGAACTCTTGATCCAGCAAAATGTCGAGAGAGAGTTCCGTCAACACGACGACGTGGTGACGGTGACGGTGAGGTGATCCGCGCAGGTTTTCGCCTAAGCACTACGTGAATATGACCGGAGGCGTAAACTGTGGAGGGGGGCGCCGCACACGGCTAATAGTTATTGGTGTGTCTTCTAGGCGCCCCCTCCCCACGTATATATAGGTGGGAGGGGGAGGGGAGCAGCAAAGGCGTGCCCAAGTAGGAGGAATCCTACTTGGGGCCTCGTCCAATTCGGCCTCCCCCCTTCCAAAAGTGTTGGAGGGGGAAGGAAAGAGAGGGGGGGGGGGGGAGAGAAGGGAAGGGGAGGCCGAATCCTCCCCTTTCCTTTCTCTCTTCCTCTCCTTCCTTCTCCTCCTATTTGGCATATATGGGGCGCACCAGCCCACTAGGGGCTGGTCTGTCCCGCCCTTGGCCCAATAAGACCCATATCTTTGCCGGGGGGGGGGGGTGCCCGGAACCCCTTCCGGTGACCCGATACGTACCCGGTACCCCCAGAACACTTTCGGTGTCCGAATACTATCGTACTATATATTAATCTTTACCTCTCGACCATTTCAAGACTCCTCGTCATGTACGTGATCTCATCCGGGCTCCGAACAAACTTCGGTCACCAAAACACATAACTCATAATACAAATCGTCATCGAACGTTAAGCATGCGGACCCTACGGGTTCGAGAACTATGTAGACATGACCGAGACACATCTCCGGTCAATAACCAATAGCGGAACCTGGATGCTCATATTGGTTCCTACATATTCTACGAAGATCTTTATCGGTCAAACCGCATAACAACATACGTCATTCCTTTTGTCATCGGTATGTTACTTGCCCGAGATTCGATCGTCGGTATCCTCATACCTAGTTCAATCTCGTTACTGGCAAGTCTCTTTACTCGTTTCGTAATGCATCATCCCGCAACTAACTCATTAGTCACATTGCTTGCAAGGCTTATAGTGATGTGCATTACCGAGAGGGCCCAGAGATACCTCTCCGATACACGGAGTGACAAATCCTAATCTCGATCTATGCCAACCCAACAAACACCTTCGGAGACACCTGTAGAGCATCTTTATAATCACCCAGTTACGTTGTGACGTTTGATAGCACACAAAGTGTTCCTCCGGTATTCGGGAGTTGCATAATCTCATAATCAGAGGAATATTATAAGTCATGAAGAAAGCAATAGCAATAAAACTTAACGATCATTATGCTAAGCTAACGGATGGGTCTTGTCCATCACATCATTCTCCTAATGATGTGATCCCGTTCATCAAATGACAACACATGTCTATGGTCAGGAAACTTAACCATCTTTGATTAGCGAACTAGTCAAGTAGAGGCATACTAGGGACATTCTGTTTTGTCTATGTATTCACACATGTACTAAGTTTCCGGTTAATACAATTCTAGCATG
The DNA here is from genome assembly GCF_018294505.1 of Triticum aestivum. NCBI lineage: Eukaryota > Viridiplantae > Streptophyta > Magnoliopsida > Poales > Poaceae > Triticum > Triticum aestivum. The sequence continues at coordinate 369,593,358 of NC_057802.1, forward strand.
AATAATAAACATTTATCATGATATAAGGAAATATAAATAACAATGTTATTATTGCCTCTAGGGCATATTTCCTTCACAGAGGCCTGCCCAAAGATACACATGATGGAGTCACAGATGATCAGATCCGCCCTCAACGGCTTGAGGAAGATGACGACATCATCCGCAAACATCGAAACCCGCTGCATGAGGCCCGAGCACGCAAGGGGTGCGAGGATGCCAGCCGCCATTGCCTTGAGGAATAGCTTGTGCAGTGGCTCCATGCACAAGATGAAAAGCATTAGAGAAATTGGATCCCCTTGCCAAAGGCCGCAAAAGTTGAAGATTGTCTCCCCAGGCACTCCATTGATCGCGATCTTGGTGCTTGATCTGGAGAGAATGCCGCAGATCCAAGCTCTCCACCGCGCCCCAAATCCCATTTGTTCCAAGAATTCCAAAAGGAATGGCCATTGGATGATTTCGAATGCCTTGGAGATGTCAAGCTTTATGAGGGCCGTGGGTTCCCGCAGCGCATGGAAGCGACGAGCCGTGCACTGCACGAGCATGAAGTTGTCGTGGAGAGACCGCCCTCCCACAAAAGCACTCTGGTGGTTCCCCACGAGTTGCGGTAGCTCCGTCGCGAGTCGCGTCGCTAGGACTTTCTCAAGTATCTTGATTGCCCCATGAATGAGACTAACAAGCCGGTAGTCCTTGAGCTCGGCCGCACCGACCACTTTTGGCAGTAATGTGACGAGAGCTTTGTTGATTGCCGGCAAGCAACGCATGTCGCCACGGAAGAAGTGCTCCAACGCCCGCATGAGGTCATCCTTTATTATGTGCTAGCATGAAGCATAGAAGCGGCCTGTGAATCCGTCCGGTCCCGGCACTTTGTCCAATGGCATTCCCTTCACCGTTTTCTCAACCTCCTTGTAGGAGAAGGGCCCTCAAGATGCGCGAGGTCGCGCGCGGGCAAGCCCAGGCTATCCATGTTCAGCGCATGCGCCCGCTCCGGGGCCGAGCCAAAGAGTCTCGTGAAGTAGGCATCAACTTCCTCCGCGATCTCCGCCTGAGTCATGAGCATGCGCCTATCGACCTGCAGGGACAGGATGGCATTGCGCCGCTGCCGGTGGCACGCCTGCCAGTGAAAATACGCTGTGTTCGCCTCGCCATCCTTGAGCTGAAGCATCCGTGAGCGGAGGCGGGCGATCGTTCGCTGCAGAGACGCTAGCCCAAGCAACTTCTGCTTAAGGACCTTGCGCAGGCCATGTTCCTCCTCCGAAAGCTCTCGGCTGTCCATGTCTTGATCGAGCCTCACAATGACCTCGAGGGCGATAAAGGTCTGGAGCTTCATGTTACCGACCCAGCAGTCACCCCACCGTTGCAAAGCCTTGGCGGTTGCCCTTTGCTTATTGTCTAGGGAAACGAATGGATTGCCCGTTCCGGGCACCGAGTGCCAGGCTGCCTCGACCGTCTCGAAGAAACCTTCCGCCTTGGGCTAGAAAGCTTCAAAACGGAATCTCTTGCCCACCGTGATGTCTGCATTCAGATCCAACAGTAGCGGGGCGTGGTCCGACACCGCTGGCCCTAGCGCGGTCAGGAGGCAAGCCGGGTGGAGATCCTCCCAACAGTTGGACACAAAGACATGGTCTATCTTCTCTAAGGTGGGGCGCTGCCGCTCATTAGACCACGTGAATCTTCTTCCGTTGAGGTATAGCTCCTTGAGCTCGAGGCGATTGAGGCGCGCCCGAACTCTGGCCATTATTCTACGATTCACTGCATCATTGCTTTTGTCCTCTGGGTTGACAAGGAGGTTGAAGTCTCCGGCCACCGCCCACGGCCCGGCGTGCAAGTCTCTTATATCGATTAGTTCCTGCATGAACTCCACCTTGGCGTCATTGCCTTGTGGCCCATACACACCGGTTAGCCACCATTCGGCTCCTTCGATCGGCTTAACCAAAGCCGTAAGCGTGTTCTCGGTCCGGTGGGGGTTAGACACCGCCACCACAGTAGCATCCCATGCTATCAAAATGCCGCCTCGCGTGCCCGCAGCAGGGAGGTAGAAAAATCTCTCGAGTCGATTCCCTAGGCAATGCCTAACTGTCTCAGGTGATACAACTTCCAGTTTGGTCTCCTGGAAGCACACGATGGACGGACGCACACTTGCTATGACCTGAAAGATCGCGTTCCGCCTCACCGGGGAGTTAAGCCCCCTGACGTTCCACACTAGCATCCTGTACGGTTCTTTAGCCATCGGAAAGGCCCACAAGCCACCCGTTCGAGCGCGCTAGCACTCCGCAGCGACTGCCGCCTCGTCTTCCTGGACCGGCAAGATCGAGGCATCCCAGCCAAAGAGGGCCAAGATCGCCATGATCTGGTCGCTGGTAAGCGGCTTGGAGAATAGTTCTGCGTACATCAGCAGCATCTCGTCCGAGATCTCCTCGCACTCATTTTCTAAGCACATCCGCCAGATCAAGACACGCTGCTGCTTGGATGTAGCAGACCCCTTGCCCACACCTTTGGCCAGGCACACACTCCTCCGGGGGTTCGAGACAAGCATTCTCCTCTAACGCGGCCGCTTGATCGGGGCAGGCTACGCACGGCTCGGCGGACGCGTGAGAATGGGAGTGAGGGCGCAACGCACTTCGGCACAGAAGCAATTGATCTGCGTGCCCAGTTGGGAGGCTAGCATGTCCGGTGGCATAGCGGCCGGCGTGATGGAGTGGGGCGCAGAGTCCGTGGCGGGTCCGATGCTTGCAGCCTCTAGAGGGCGTGGCATAGGTGAGCAAGGCTCAGCAGCCCCATCCGTGGGCCCGGGAGGAGCATGTAGCGAATCATGAGAGACTCACCGTGCACGTAGTCCCATCCTGCATGCATGCATGGGCCAGCTTCTCTGGGACGAGGCCCGCATGCGATCCTGGCAGGCAGGGCCACCCAATCACTTCGTCCAAGGTGCTGCCGCTGGAAAAGCTGCCAAAGCAGTCCGTCCCACCGTCCTTGAACTGATCCTCTGGGGGCAGGCGCGTGGGGTTCATCATCAGGTCAGGCCGGGGCCGTAGCGCCAGATCCCATGAACCAATGAGGATTCAGGACGGGGAATCCGCGCTATCCTGTCTCCCTGCACTGGCCCCGGGGTCTGGTTCCCTTTGTCCGGCACGGCATCTGATTGGCTGGTAGCGGCACTTTCACATGTCTGGTTGATGGAGTCATCTAATCTTGTTCCCTGCAACGACTGCTCTGCAGCTGTCTCCTGGCCCACCATTGCTCTGGAACCGCAAGACGACGCAACGGGGGGCCACTGGCTCCTGAGCCCAGCCTCCACGCGTCGCGGCGCCATAGGGCCACACCGTCTTTCCGCCGTAGCCGGCAGGCCTTGCCTTGGCTGTGGGTCCGCCCGGTCCACCTGGTCGACCGCCCAGTCAGCCAGCGCCGTTTGAATCCCTCGCTGCCTCACCGGAGGAGCGGAGCCGGCCGAGGAGCGCACCGGTGACGGTTCACGACCTGCTACTGGATCCCTTGCTGCACCATTCCGGCGCCGGCCCCTGACCCGCGGCGACGGGGACTCCGGGGGCGCAAGACGAGGAGTGATTGGCGGTGCCTCTAGGAAAATCTCCACCGGGTACCACAAAGCGTCCGCGGCGCCGTCCTCCTATCGGAGTGAACGGCGGCCAGGTTCCTCCACCACCAGAATGTGGCGAGGCGGGATTCGGGCGGGGTCATCGGTGCGCAACCAAACACGGAACAGGGACATGTCCTGCCGGCTCGCTGTGGACTCCGCCACCTTGACGACGAATCCTAGGCCCCAAATAACCGCCTCCGCCGTCCGCCGGGTCCACGCGTTCGCCGGCACACCTCTCAGCGCGAGGGGCACAAGGACCGGCATGGAGATGCCAGTGGCTTGCACCTGGCGGATCCACGGTCGCAGGACCAGGGAGAACTCGTCCGTCGTGACCCGTCTGCCAGCAACCAACTTGTTGCGCATGGCCTTGTCTCTGCAGAGGACCAAGAAGTCCTCCGGGTAGAAGGCTCGGATGGAGAAGTCCAAGGCTCCGAGGCCAAAATCGGCGCGGATCGCAGCCGCCACCGACGCAGGGTCCACCGCTGGACGAGCGCCGCCAATGGTGACCAGAACGGCCCAGATAGCTCAGCCTCCAGCTCACGGAAGTCCGCACCAGTCTCCATGAAGCAGCAGTCCGCCTGCTCCGGCCTCGCCGCAGGTACCGGCGAGCACGACTCCACGGGCACCGAGAACTCGGGACCCATAATGCTCCCCACAGAACCCACGCTGGCGACCTGGCTCCAAGACCGCCCGAGGCGCACCGCGCCGACAGGCGGCGGCCCAGGGGGCGGAGGGGGGAGCACAAGGGGCTCCGGCACAAAACACACAGTCTCGGGCGGCGGCGGTCCCGACGGGGGCGGGGGCGGCGTGGGAGTACGAGCGTCGGCGACAGCGGCGATCGAGACACTGCGCAGCGCGGGCGGCGGCTGCGACACTGGGGAAGAGCTGCGTGGTCGCGTACAGCCCCCGCGAGATGTGGTTGGCGCCTCCGCACCGGACACAGCGAGTGGGGTTGGTGCACTCCGCCGAGATGTGGCCGTCATCGCTGCCGCAGTTGTAAAAACAGCCATGAAGCGCGGCAGGGAGCTTCTAGTCGGGGCGCGGCCGGGAGGCGGCGAAGAAGCGCTGCCTCCCTAGGGGAGGGGCCTCCAGGCAGGGGAGCGCGGCCGGGAAGCCCCGTTGCGGCGGTTCCGCCGGGTCTGCCGCTCCGTGGCCGCCTGCGGAGGAGGGCGGGAAGGACCGGCCGCCGCGGCGCCGCCCTGGACGATAGGCCCGAAAGCAGATCCGACGACCGGCGGAACGACGAGGGAGCGGAGCCGGGGCCGCGGCGCCAAAACAGGGGAGGGGGGCCGGGGCAGGGGACGGCGCCGCCGACGAGGAGGAGGCCGAGAAGGAGACCCGGGACGCCATGCGTGTGGGGAGGTGGGCGCCGCCGCTGGAGCGGGAGCGGCGCGCGGGGGGGGGGGGGTGTGGACGCCGGAGCCGGAGCGGCTTCCGGCGCGGCGCACAGGTGGGGGAAGGCTAGGCACAGCGGGGAACCCTATGGCAGAACTGTTCTGCGTCTCAAAAGACTTATCTTCTCTTATTTAAAAGATGATCTCTTAGCACAATATATGTGTCATCATGATTTTAGGAATAGCTAGTTATCTTAGATAAGTCTAAGAGATAATCTATTGTATATATATATATATATTTTATTGTCATCTCTAAATTAGAAGCAAGATTTAAATTAAGACCATCATATCAACCATTATACATGTCCTTAGCGTCACCCCTACTCTGCAGTGTGAATGCGGAGTACAGAGCAAAGGAGAGAGGGTGAGGAAGTGGGTGACTGGCAGTGCATTGGTAACCCAAAGCCTATACGCAAACTAGCTCAAATGGTAATTCATCACACTAAACGGGAAAGGTGGTATCCAACCCCTGGCACTTGCCTCATTAGACGTGCTTAAAACGAGTAGTTGCTCGTTTTGTGCCTAGACAAGGCTCATGATTAATTACTTATTGTTAACTCTATCCATCTAGGCAGTTTGTTTGTCAAAGACGTTGGTAAGCCAGTTCGCAGGCCAGGCTTGGTTGAATGACTCACTAGCATAGGGCAAGGAGCCAGGGACTCCGAATGCTCCAGCATAAGGATGGCAATGTGTAGGGTATAGGGCGGGTAGAGCAATACCATGCCTATATCCGTATAGTCAATGGGTACAAAATTCTACCATACCCATATCCATGGGTACAAAACTTTACGCGTATCCATACCCGACGGGTACCCATACCCATTGGGTACCCAACGAGTAAATCAAACAATAAACAAGTTATTCACTATTTTACATTCATCTATAGCACATTTGACAAAATAAACATTTATCTCAACTCAATAACAAATAGACGAGTACAAGACAATTATCTCAATTCAAATTTACAACTGGTGACAACTTTAACATAGATTCAATGGTCATGATACACTTCACCAAATATCATCTGCCAAATATGTAACATGGTAGTATAAACGGGTAGGGTATGGGTATGTGCATGGGTACAAGACTATACATTTGCCCTACCCATGACTTAACGGGTAGGGTATGGGTACTACCCATGGGTATAAATTTATGCCCATACCCTGCCCATGCGGGTACGGTATCTGCGGGTACCCATACCCATGGGTAAAATTGCCATCCTTACTCCAGCATGGATAATGAATAGGAGTATCTAAATGAATCTGAGTCAACTACAATAGTGGTGCTTGAGCTTGATGCAAATTGTCATTTTAATGCCAGAACTTGTAATATGCGTTAAAGTGGTGCAAAAACTTGGTTTAGACGTGCAAATCATGCCGCGCTGCTGAGTAGACGTGCCAGCGTGGCGTGGGGCTCGCTGTCAGTGACCTGAAGACGGAGACAAGGGCATGTGGCCTGCCTTTTTGCCGAAAGACCCTCAATATTTTTTCTTACTCAAGCCCCTGCCTTGGGTCAAAATAAATAGTAGTTGCCCGTATGAGGCCCACCTATCAGTGGCCTACATATTAGGAGAATAATAAGGTAACGAGCATGTGCGCCTAGCCACTCCAACCAACTCCATTTGACGCGCAATATGAATACTGTAAGTGCATCTAGTGCCCCTTAGTGATTTTGGTGTATTGAAGACTTATAGGTTAAGAGACTAATGTGTTTATGAGTGTAGACAGGTCTATAAGTCTATGAGGAGTTTGATATTTACAGAGAAAGTCGACCCCTAAAAATGAAGTTCTTCGACTGAAGACTTTGGATTTCTGAAGACTTTCTGAACACTTTGAAAGTGAAGAAATTGGTGTGACCTTGAAGACATGGTATTCATTCGAGGAACATGAAGCGTGAAGACTTTTGTTTTTGTAGTTTCATTTTCTCTTTATTGAGTCATAGGAAACACCATACTGTTAAAGGGGATCGTGGAAATACTAAGGAAAAATTTCCATGTGATGCTCAACTCAAAATCCTACACCTACCAATCCCTTCGAGTGAAGCCATTGGAAATCTCATACAGTTCAGTCATATACTTCAGTGACAGAGACGAAGTTCTTCTGGTCTCTGAGGAATTTGTTCTGACTGAGGGGTTAGGAATTTGCCAGTGCGGATTGCCTACACAGTGAGGAACATGATAGCCCTGAGGAATTTGATACACAAATTTCCGACCGTTGCTGTGCTATGCGCCAGCTGTCCCAAAATATCTACCCACCTAACGGTCATATCATTGAAGGGCATTTATGTCTTATCATGTCGGGCTGCTCCCTAGGCTATAAATAGCCGCCACCTACAACCACTAGCTGGTTGGCTGCTCCGAGAGAAACTGACATTTGTCATTTAAGAGCAACCCATCCTCCGAGGACTTCGAGCGAAAATCATCGAGTGAGGAAAACCCAAACCCAAACACCTACAAACCCAAAGTGATTGAGCATCACTGAAGAGATTGATCCTGCGTGGAACCGATGCTTGTTACCTTTGAAGACTGTGCTTCTTCCATACGGTTAGGCGCCATGGTCTAGAGCATCCAAGAGGAATTGTGGATCGCCGAGTGACCGAGTTTGTGAAGGTTCGGAAGTCACCTGAAGACTTACCACGAGTGATTGGGCGAGGTCTGTGTGACCTTAGCTCAAGGGGAATACGGTGAGGACTAAGTGTCCTGGACTACGTGTTCAGGACTGGGTGTCCGGGACTGTGTGTCCTCAGGTTTAAATACCTAGCCGCCCTAACCAGATGTACAACTGAGACAACAGTTGGAACTGGTCTACCGAATCATTGTCTTCACCAAGCCAACTGGTTCTATTTCCTCAACTCTTTCATTTCCTCATTACTGTGTTGTGTGCTTGTCATATCTGTGTTTGAAGACTTTGACTGAAGACTTTCTCAATTTCCTCAGTTCAATTTCTTCAGTCTGTTTGCCTTCATCCTGTGCTATCCTGTGTTTACGCTTTCTGTACTCTGTGTTTGTCTTCATTTCATCATGATGACCATGCCTATGTTCTGCTATCCTTACTCTTGAGTACTTATTCCGCTGCAAGTAGTTCTTCGCTAAGGAATTTCCTCACCCGCAAATTCCTCAGTGAAGAATTCATAAAAATCGCCTATTCACCCTCCTCTAGTCGATATAACACACTTTCAATTGGTATCAGAGCAAGGTACTCCCTTGTTCTGTGTGATTTTGGTTTAACCGCCTGGAGTTTTAGTTATGTCGACCGCAGGTATGGTCAAGGTCTCTGCTGGGTGTCCTACCTTCGATGGGACGGACTACCCCTACTGGAAGAATAAGATGCGAATGCATCTTGAGGCAATTGATAATGATCTCTGGTATGTTGTGGAAAATGGTGTTCCCTCTGTCTCACCCCCACTGAACGCTACCGATGTGAAGAGATTCAAGCAACTCGATTCTCAAGTGAAGAATATCATATGTGGCCATCTGAGCAAAGGACAGTATGGAATAGTGAGTGCTTTGGAAACTGCTAAGCTTATCTGGGATAGGTTGTCCAGAGTGAATGAAGGAGTCTCAACTCAGCGTGACTCTCGAGTTGATGTTCTTCGCAATCTCTTCAACCGCTTCAAAAGAATCGACAATGAAAATGTTCAACAAACCTTCGATCGCCTCACTGACATCTCAAATGAGCTTCAAGCGCTTGGTGCCACTGACATCACCGACCATGAGGTGGTGAAGAAATTGCTGAGATCGCTTGATTCCTCATTTGATACTCTGGCATTGATGATACAAGAACGTGCTGATTACAAGTCACTTGATCCCGCTGATATCCTCGAAAGGCTAAATACTCATGAGTTCTAGCTTGCTGAAAAGAGAGACCTCTATGGTTCGAGCTATGGCAGATCACGTGCACTGAAGGCCAAGGCAGTTTCTGAGTCTGAAGATGAAGACTCTGGCAGCAGCCTTGGTGATCCTGAAGAACTGAGCCAGGAACTAGCACTGCTCGTGAAGAAATTTCAGAAGTTCTCAAGACATGGTCGCTTTGGAAGATCCTCAAGGAGCAATGATTCCTCATCCAGTGACTACAAGAAGAGGCTTTGTCACAAATGCAAGAAACCTGGACACTACATTCAAGATTGTCCTCAGTGGGAAAAGGAATCAACGAAGAAGAAATACAAGGATTACAGTTCTGATGATGCAAAGAAAAAGAAGAAATCCTCAATATCTTCATCATCAAAATCCTCAGAGTCTTCATCTCACAAGAAGAGCAACTCCAAGAAGGCTCGGGCATTCATTGGCAAGGAAATGGACTCTGAAGCTGAATCTGAGGAACATGAGGAAGAGGAGGCATCTGAGGATTCCGAGTCTGGAGTAGCGAGTCTAGCTCTCGCTACTGCATTCGTCAGCAAGTCTATCTTCAACTCTGAAGAAAATGGCTTCACCAACAAGGCTGATGAAGGCACTGATGACTACGCTCCCACCTATTGCTTCATGGCAAAGGGTGCCAAGCTACTCAAATATACCTCCTCTGAATCTAGTGAGAATGAATCTGATGAAAACCTCAAGCCCAGCTACTCTAAACTTGCTAAGATTGCTGTGAAACAACAAAGGGCTTTTAAAAAGGTTCAAAACATGCTAGACAAAAGTGATGATATGTTGGGTGAAGAAATGGATCGCACTAAAACCTTGACTGAAAATCTTCAGAGACTTCAGACTAGGTTTGACAACCTTCGAGGTCATCATAACACTCTCTTATCTGATCATGAGAAGCTTTCTTATGAATTTCTTCAAACAAAGCAAGATCTTGAGAAGCTAAGAGTGAGTTATGAAGATCTTCAGAAGGAGCGCGATTCATTACTAGCTCAACAAATCAACGCTGCTCGGGAAGAATTTGTTCCTCCATGTTTGAAATGCATTGAACGTGAATCTGCTAATTCTTCACCTGAATGTTCAAATGCTTCTAATGTTACAAATTCTTCACCTGCCTCTGCTATCACTAATTCCTCATCTGAGGACATTGCTAGTATCACTGATGATGCAGGGCTGAAGGAATTGTACATGACAGGCATGTACAAAATCCTCAAAGGGCATCAGACTCTTTGTGATGTGCTTAAAAAGCAGATCCTCAACAGGAACCCTAGGAAAGAGGGTGCTTCCTTTGAGAGGAAACTCAATGCTGATGGTACATATTGGAAGCCTGAGCAGTACCCCAAAACCTCATGGGTTGCTGCAAAGGGACCTCCAGTTGATCCATCTAATCAGTCTGGCTTTACATGTGAATCTCCTCATTCTTCTGATGAGTCATTTGACTCCAACTATAAACTGTTCAAAAATCAGAATGGTGAAGTATTTGCTAGATATGTTGGTACTAACTGCAGGAACGGTTTCCCTATGAAGAAAATCTGGGTTCCCAAAAGGTGCCTTGAAAGTCTTTAGGTGAATGTCCTCATGACACCACCTGTGAAGATTAGGAACCCCAGATCAAATTCTTCATATGGACCAAATTCTTCATATGCATCCAAGTCCTCATACGGACCAAATTCCTCACATGGATCATATTCCTCAAGAGGATCAAAGTCCTCATATGAACATCATCGTGCTAACAACTCTGTTTCGCAGGGTAGAGCCAAGGGCTATGAATATGAGCATTATTCTTCTAATCATTATGTTCATAAGTCCTCGAAGAATTTCTCTGCTTATTCATATGCTTACCCTAACTTCTCTTATGTGAAACGAAATGGATTGGCTTCTATGCCACCTTTTTCGTATGGAGCTCGCAGAGTGATGAACTCTTTGCCACCCCTTCAGATGTGGGCGGTGAAGAAAAATAACTAATATCTTCTGCAGGGTCAGGTCTCCAGACGTGCTCAAACGTCTGAAGAATTTGCTGGAGAACTGAAGAGAGCCTGAAAGGACGCAGGCTAATCATGAAGAAATGAACTTTCATTTCGCACGTCCTCATACTGCTTTATCTGTTCTATTGCTTGATGAAATTGATCTGATGAATTGATGTCATATTCTTCACTGATGAAGTATATGAAGTTCGTAAGCTGCACTAATTCATCTGCAGGATGATCAACCCAAAGCCACTGAGTGGGTCCTCGATAGTGGATGTACAAATCACATGACTGGTGACAAGAATCTATTGATTGATGCTCCCTTATCACCATCGCATCTGAAGCATATCATCTTCGCTGACAAAGGCAAAAGTCAGGTGTTGGGTCTAGGTAAGGTTGCAATCACAAAGGATCGACACATGGACAAAGTCATGCTTGTCGAGTCCTTAGGATACAACCTCATGTCTGTCTCAATGCTTTGTGATCTTGATATGATTGTTGTCTTTGGCAAGTATCATTGCGTTGTGGTTATGGAAGCTGACAATTCCAAAGTCTTCGAAGGCTTTAGGAGAGGAGACTTGTATATTGTTGATTTCTCTATAGGACCGCAACTAGCCGTGTGCCTACTTGCAAAAGCTTCAGAAGGCTGGCTATGGCATCGACGACTTGGTCATGCAGGCATGAGGAATTTGCACACGCTTGCGAAGAAGAAGCATGTCATTGGCATTGAGATGTCAAATTCCTCAAGGATCACTTATGTGGAGCCTGTGAAGCTGGGAAGATGACAAAGGTTAAGCATCCAGCGAAGACTATCATGGCTACCACTCGCCCATTTGAATTGCTTCACATGGATCTCTTCGGTCCTAATCATTACTCAGCAGTCACAAATGACACATCTCTCTATGGCTTTGTTATTGTTGATGATTACTCTCGTTACACTTGGGTACATATTGTCACTTACAAACATGAAGTGCAAGAAGTCTTCAAACGATTTTCCTCGAGGGCTTCAACCAACTTCGGTGTGAAAATCAAGCACATCAGAAGTGACAATGGAACTGAGTTCAAGAATTCTGGTCTTGATGACTATCTTGATGAACTTGGTATTACTCATGAGTTATCTGCTCCTTACAATCCTCAGCAGAATGGCATCATGGAGCGCAAGAACAGAACTCTTGTTGAGATGGCTCGCACTATGCTTGATGAGTACAAGACGCCTCGTCACTTCTAGATTGAGGCAATTTATACTGCGTGCCACATCATCAACAGAGTATATCTTCACAAATTCTTCAAGAAGACTGCCTATGAACTCCTCACTAACAAGAAACCCAATGTGAGTTATTTCAAAGTCTTCGGTGCTAAATGCTGGATTAGAGATCCTCACCACAACTCAAAATTTACACCGAAAGCACATGAAGGTTTTATGCTTGGTTACGGAAAGGACTCGCACACCTACAGAGTCTTCAACAACGTTCTTCACAAGGTTGTTGAAACTGTAGATGTGCGGTTCGATGAAACTAATGGCTCGCAAATAGAGCACCTACCTTCTGTGATAGATGAACCAGCACATGAGGAAACTATCAAGTTCAAGGCTACTGAGGATGTCATTCCTACCGAAGAATCTGCTAAAGAATTCATTCCAGAACGTGAAGAACGTCGAGCTAATGCACTTGAAGAAAATACTGAAGAAAATGGTGCTGAAGAAAATGTTGATCAAATTCCTCGACGACAACCAGCTCATCCTCGCGTTGCAAAAGAAGTGCAAGTTGAAAAGATCATCGATGACATTGAAGCACCAGGTCCTCTCACACGCTCAAAAGCTTCACATTTATCTAACTTTTGTGGGTACTATGCTTTTGTCTCTATCACAGAGCCCACTAAGGTAGATGAAGCATTTCTGGAGCCTGAGTGGATTCAGGCCATGCAAGAAGAATTACATCAGTTCGAGCTCAACAACGTCTGGGAACTGGTTAAACGTCCAGATCCTCGCAAGCACAATATCATTGGCACAAAATGGATCTACCACAACAAGCAAGATGAAAATGGCCTTGTTGTGAGGAATAAGGCACGGCTTGTAGCTCAAGGCTACACACAGGTTAAAGGAATTGATTTCGATGAAACTTTTGCACCTGTTGCTAGACTTGAAGCTATTCGCATATTACTTGCTTATGCTAACCATCATGATATCACTTTATATCAAATGGATGTGAAAAGTGCATTCCTCAATGGTAAGCTTGAGGAAGAAGTATATGTTGCTCAACCCCCAGGTTTTGAAGATCCAAAGCATCCTGACAAAGTCTTCAGACTCAATAAGGCCCTCTATGGCCTCAAGCAGGCCCCTCGGGCGTGGTATGATACTTTGAAGGAATTTCTCATGAAGAAAGGCTTCAAATCCGGTTCACTTGACCCTACTCTTTTCACTAAATCTTATGATGGTGAATTGTTTGTGTGCCAAATATATGTTGATGATATTATCTTTGGCTGTACTGACCAACGTTATAGTGATGAATTTGCCTATATGACGAGTGAAGAATATCAAATGTCTATGATGGGAGAGGAAATTCTTCTTAGGTCTTCAAATTCGTCAACAGCGCAATGGCATATTCATATCTCAGGAGAAATACCTCAAGGATGTACTGAGGAAATTCGGCATGCAAGATTGCAAAGGCGTCAAAATTCCTATGCCCACAAATGGCCATCTATGCATTGATGAAAATGGTATTGACTTCGATCAAAAGGTATACCGCTCCATGATTGGTTCTTTATTGTATTTATGTGCATCTAGGCCAGATATTATGCTTAGTGTTTGCATGTGTGCCCGATTTCAAGCTACACCGAAGGAATCACACCATAAGGCTGTGAAGCATATACTTCGAATGTTCTTTGAAAAGGACACTCATCCTAACACTTATGCAAAATTGATGACTTAGATGTGCAACACATGAAGAAACGTTTTTATTCAATCAATGAAGAATAACACTCTAAGTGTGAAGAAATTAATGAAGAATTTGATTCTCAGAACCCTACGACAATTGTACGCGGTGTCTGAAATCATCATTCTTATACGGTGGGTCACGCCACCACCAAAAGTTGGAAATCTTCAATTTGAGTTTTTCCTCAGTTTTGAAATTCCTCAGTTGTTCATATTCCTCAACTTTGCATTGTCTTCACTGTTTCCGTCGTTTTTCTTCATTGGCTATATATATATATATATATATATATATATATATATATATATATGTTTATGTCCTCTACAGCATTCACTTATTGCTATTTCTTCAAGTTGATATTTCTGCTAAGTGAATGTGATCGGACCCTTCCCCCTCTATGCTATACTCAACCCAATCTATTCACAAATTCTTCATGTGCGTTCTATTTGAAACTCGTTCAAAATCTTCACTGTGTCCTTGTCAGCTGAAGAATTTGCGAACGGAACTTTTAACTTATCTTATCCAAATTTTCGGCTTTGCCGCTCAAATCGTTCCGCATCCCACGAAATACTTATCTATTCACCCACGATCAACATGATCTCCACTTCTCAGTACGTGGGTGACACATGTCAAGCGAATGAGAAGGGTCAGGGGCACGTGCGTCCAATTTCTTCGGGCGAACAGTTTTTCACCGTGGCTATAAATACCCCCTCCCCTTCCTCACTTCCTTTACTCCACTCGACCTCTCTTCAGCTCGAGCTTCTCAAACCCTAGCGCCGCCGCTACTTCATCGTCGCCGGTGAGGAAGAGCTTCACTGCCTCGACCTCGTCGCCGCCGTACTCGTGCCGGCCGCGGAAATCTTCACTCCGCCGCCGCCGTAGCTGTCTTCCTCCGCCAAGTTATTGCGTGGAAGATCTGCACAGACGAACTTCTCATCTCTACCTCACAGTTCATCGTGTTCTTCGTCCAGGGTAATTAAAAATTACTTTTACTGCCCTCTTTGATTCAAATGATTACTACAAAATCTTCAAAGGTGTTTATTCTTCAAATTCTTCACACACTAAACACCTCACATGTCATCTGTTCTTGATTCGTTTCTCTAAGCAATAATTTTTCTTCAAGATTCCTCAATTGTGTGGATCTTTGATCTATACAACTCTGGAACCTAAGACAAAGAACACTTAGTGAAATTCTTTAAGACTCGTCTGGTCAAATTCCTCAAACTTGTTCTTTTTACAAAACCTTCTGAGAATGCATATGACCTCTCCAAATTCCTCGTAACTATACTCTGTTCACAGGTACTCATGTCCGCTGCTGAATCACTAGATTCTCATCAACTTAACTCATTTGCAGCGTTCCTCGAAGAAAAGTTGCATACATCTTCAAAAAATTCCATCGTTCAAATTCCTCATCTGAAGAAAATGGCTGATGGAAAGAAGCCACAGAAGGGAGGAAAGAGGCCTGAGGTCAACACTGCATTTGAAATCCCTGAGGACATCTATGCTGGGTACTGCACACCCCCTGAGGAAGATAAAAATCAGCGCAAGGTGCGCATTCAGAAGATAGAGAGGAGATGGGCAAGAGAATGGAGGGAGTACAGATATGTTACTCCAAAATATATGAAGAAATTCGCACCCAATCCTCCATGCCCAAGACCTCCGTTGGCACCTGGCCTAGAAGCGGATCCCACCAGCCTCAAGCGCGGTGAGGACTATCCTGAAGAATGGGCCAAGCGCCAAGCCAAGCTGGCTAGACAAGCCAGAGAAGCAATGAGGAAATTCAATGAAGACTCTGCTGCTGCTGAGGCCTTTGTCAAGCCGAAGAAATCCATGGCAAAGAAGCCTACGCGTAAGCCAAGTGCTTCACCTTCAATGCCCTCAAGGCCAAGTTCCTCAGCTATGCCCTCACGGCCAGAATCCTGAAAGCCCTCACGGCCAATTCCTCACGCTGCTCCTGCTCCTCCAAAATCTTCAGCTCCTCCGCATAAGTCCTCAGCTGCTCCGACCAAGTCCTCAGCACCTGTGCATCTTGCCACATGCCAAAGGACTACAGGCATCTCTATTGCCTCAGGAGCTTCAGCTACTTCCTCAGCTGCACCAAATTCTTCAACATGACCCTCTCTGCTGAAGACAAAGACCACTGCTGGACGAGGTTCTCGCCCAAGTCCTCACAAGAAGCAGGTCGCCTTCCAAGTGCCGTCTAATGAAGACGAAGCTGATGATGAGGAACTTGCCGAAATCATCAGAGATAGGCAAGTCAGGGCCGCTAGAGCCAAGGGCACAAATGTGCCTCTGCTTTTGGATCCAAAGTTGATCCTTGATTACATTGATCTCTGGCACAAGGACCCAAACACTCCTGACTTCAAGCTGACTCCTGGCCAAAATCATATGCTGACTGCCTTCATCCAAGAAGAGAAATGGAAATTTGAGAAGGCCAGACAGATCAAGAAAGCGCAGTACAGGAAGGAAAAATTCCTGAAGAACAATGTTGTCTCTATGACAACTGATGATCTTGTGAAAATCCAGTCTGAAATCAAAGTCCTCAGTGATGATTTCAATGCTTACTATGCTGATTGGCAAGGAGCCAAGGTCAGGTTTGTTAAACTGACTGAGAAGTTCACCTCCAATGTTGCAGCCCCATCGCAACAGGAAATTCCTCAGGCTGAAGCATCTGCTCTGCTGACTGAAGAAGATGCCAGCACCGCTGATGACATTCAGGCTGCTGAAGAAAATGTGAGTTCCAGGGCCGATGACTGCATTCCAGCCGCTGATGAAATTGCCAGGGCATCCACCAGTGGTGCGCCTGAAGAAAATGAAGAAGTCAGGGCAACTGCATCAGTTGTGCCTGAATAAAATTAACCACATTCCTCTGCTCCTCCTGCGCCTACTCCAACTCCAATCCTTCCATCTGCATCAGATGTGAAGAAGACCAAGGCTGCAGAGCGTGCAGCTGTGAAGAAAAGGAAGGCATCAGCTTCTTCAGATTCTTCAGCTCCGAAGAAGATGAAGTCTATGACCAGCTCTTTTTCAAACCCAATTGATGCCGTTCCTCTCACTACCTTACCATCAAAGGCGCTAGTTCCTTTTGATGAAGAATATGTGATCCCTAGCGGATCTGATGAAGAAAATCCTTCTGCTGCTTCGTCAGAGCAGATGGATGAAGAAATTGAAGTGGATAAAATCCCTTCAACCCCCACAGTTTCCTCGCCTATGCCTCAGTTTACTCCTGAAGAGGTCGGCGTTGAAGAAATGGAAGATGAAGATGTGGACATTGGCTGTACCACACCCGTGCTCAATGATGACTTTTGGGAAAGTTAGCACCCCAACTCTCCACTCTTCACACCATTGCAACAAATTCCTCAGTCCCCTGTTACTACTGAAGTTCAAATGGGATCTGAAGAACCTCGTGCAACCCCATCTGTCCATGAAGAAATTCCAGCCACTGGTGCTGAAGAAAATGTAAATGAAGAATTGAAGACCCAGGCTGTCACTGGAGTAGAAGCTGAAATTCCTCAGCCTGAAGAACGTGAGATTGCGATTCTTGAGGTGATAATGCAATTGACTGACACTCCTCAGCCCAAGCCAAAGGAACCATTCTCAAAGAAGCAGAAATTCAAGGCTGATGATTTCTTTGGCGAGCACGTGTTCTTCACTGACTACAATCCCTATGATTCTGCTCGTCTTAGAAGGAAGCGCTTCTGGACCGCCAGCCAGGGCAACTTCTATTCTTCACTGCTCTTCAACAAGGACAAAGTCTTCGACCACGAGCATATTTCTCATGTGGACATGGAATCACTGCCATGCTTCACTCCTGTCCTCAGTGAGCTTCATGACACAGGCCTTCTCAACTTTTGCACACATAGTTGATTGGAATGAAGAACTCATTCTTCAATTCTACGCAGCTTTGCACATCACAGGAGATCCTGACGATGTGAACTCTTGGGTTTTGGACTGGATGACTGAAAATACTCACTATAAGGCACCGGCCACTGAATTACTTCACGCCCTGCCCATCAGTCCTCCACCTGAAGGAGCTCGTTGCATGTACCAAGAACCTGAGCTCACTGATCACTATATGCAAGTGCTGATGAAGCCTTTGAAGCCCGGTCAAGCCTCAAGGACAAAATTCCTCGTGAAGGAATTTCAGTATGTACCAAGGACAGTCTATCGCATTCTGACGAAGACTATGAGTCCAATCAAAGGCCACGACTCATCTGATGAGGAAATTGTTGGCATCATGAAGAATCTGGTTTACAACATCATTCATGGCATTCCTGTCAATTATCATGATTTCTTCATGAGGACTCTGGCAAATGTTGCACTTTCACCATTTGAGCTGAAGCCTTATGCACCGTGGATTATGAGATTCATCAGAACAAGGTCTTCACTCAACTACAAAGCTGATTTTCAGAATCACCTCAGCTACTTGCCCCCGATTGAAGTCCTCAAGCGGACCTATTCCTCAGCTGACGAAAAGGGCAAGGCACCAGCTGTTGTAGATGAAGGCATTCGTCCATTGGATGGTCAATTTCGCAAGGCTGCATCTTATTCCACCAATGATGACTCTGCCACTCATGATTCTGCTGCCCATGCCTCCAAGCCAAATCCTCACGCTACTGCTCCTTGTGTGATGACTGACCGTGAACTTCTGCTAAGTCTTCACCAGAAGGTGGATCGAAACCATAAATGGGTTAAGCGTCAGTTTGGTTCAATTCTTCACAACATGACTGCTACACACAATGCAGTGAAGAAAAACCACTACTACCTCCATGAAACCTTCAACCGTACCTGGGCAGTTCTGTCTCATGTCTATAGCGCAGAAGATCTGAAGAACATGGGTATCAAGGAGGGCTTTGACTGGTCTGCACCTCCACCGAAGAAATACAAGAAGGTCAAGGTTCCTTCCTTGGTGGCCAGCTCCTATTCCTCATGTAACATCCCAAAATTCTAAATTTTGGAATGTTATATTAAATAAATATTTATGCTTGTTTGTTTGATTGTTGTGTGACTGATTGTGTGAAATTGAGTGAAATTTGAAATTTTTGAAAGTTGAATGAGAGGGAATGAAATGACTTTCCCAAACTTTCACCCTTGCATTTATGATCTCCATGAATTCAAATTATTTCATCACAAAACCCTAGAGTGAAGATGATATGACTTCTTCCATTTAAATAAATGAAAAAAAAAGTTTTGAAAAGATTTGAATTCCATTTGGAAATATTTCAAATTCGAAAACTTTATGCAACTCAATGATTTTCAGGAGAGAAGATAAAATGACTTCTTCAATTATATGAAATATGAGTTGGAAGTTAAAAAGAATCAAATTGAAAGTCATTTGAAAGTATTTTGAAACTCCCTTTCAAATTTGGAATTATTTGGATTTTATTCAAAATTATTTTTCTCCTAAAAATAAATAAATGGAAATAAGGGTAAAATGATTCCCTTTAATGGAAAATTAGGAGAAAATAATTTTGAAGTAATTTTGGTATTTTAAAAATGATTTTTGTTGAGTTTTATTGCAATAGTAGCACTGTTTGCCTTTTTTAGTATTTTATTTGAACCTGGAAAATAGTTCATGTTTTAGGAAATGTTTTTCTGGAAATTTTGATATATTATATGCCTATATACTTTTTATTATTATTTGTTGTTTCTTTTTATTTTGTTGTCTGTGAAAAGAATAAAAAGAAAATCCTCGAATAGTACCAGGCCGAAGCCCAGCACTGTTCCTCTCTCTCTCTTCCCGCACCGCACGGCCCACTGGCCTTTCAGCCCACAGCTGCGCGCACGCCCGAAACGCCTCCGCCTCGGTCGCCCGCTCCTCTCTCTCTCGCCCTTGTGCCACTGACCGCTGGGCCCCACTGCCCGATCGCCCTCGCCCGCCGTCTTCTTCCTCCCCACGCCAAGTCGCGCCGCCGCCGCCGGAATCCCGATCTTCTCGGGATCACGAATCCCCTCGCCCCCTCCTCCAAGAACTCCTCCCCCTATAAATACCCCTCTCCCTCGACCCGTTCCCCTCCTTTCCCCTCACCGAAACCCCTTGCCTCGCCCGTAATCTCTCGCCGGAGCCGAGCACCGCCACCGCACCATTGATGCCCTAGAGCCCGCCTCCGACCTCCCCGAGACCCGCAGCCACCACCATCGTGATCCCCTCCCTCGACTACACCTTCCCAACAACTCGCCTGAGCCGCAAAACCACCGGATTGCCATCGTCGTTGATCACCGACGCCATCCGCCGCCTCGAGCTCGCCGTCAACCACCTCCGACTCCACGACCACCGTTGGACTCGTCGTCGCCCGCTACATCGCGCCGACCCCTCCACCTTCATCGCGGACGACCGGAGCGCCACCGCCACCGACGTCCGAGCCGCCACCGCCGACGACGACCTCGTCGGAGACGCCACCACCGCTGTAAGCAACCTCCACCGTCCGATCTGTTATTGACGGCATAGATTAGATCTAACGAACGGTTACGTTTTTTTTTAATTAGATCGGTTTAGTTCCGGTTTGTTACGGTTTTTATTCGGTTTAGATCGGTTCAAGTCTAGTCGGTTTAGCCAACCGGTCTTTCTGTTTTAGCCCGTACACGTTTGTGTTATTTTACGACCGAGCGCTAGATAGTTCAGATCGCCCACCTCCCTGGCCCGATAGCAGTAGGCCACGTAGCTAGTGGCCGATTTTTTTGTTTTGATTTTCGTTTCTGTTTTAAAAACAGAATAGTTCTGATTCTATATTGCTTATAACTTTTATGTTTTAGATCCAAATTTAGTGTTTCTTTTTGCATTAGTTTTATAATTTCTTGAAGTTTCTGCTAGTGCAATTGGATTTCATATTTGAGTTGTTTAAAATTGAATTTGATGAAATTTGTTCAAATCACCAATTTGGTCGTATCTTGGGTTTTATAAAATATTTTTGATTGATTCTTTTTGCTACTGTTTTGTTATAGTTTTGTCTATCCAGTAGCATATAGTGATTTATTTTTAGTTTATTTTAAATTAATGTTTTAGCAAAACAGTACTGTTTTAGTTATAGTGTTGTTTTAGTCTTTTCTTTATTGTTTTTATTAGTTTTAAATTATTTCTTTTTGTCACTTTTGACAAATTTAGTTTTGTTTCTGTTTGTCAACCAAAGAAAATTTTATTTTTATTTCAAAAAAATTATTTTATTTAGTTTTGTATGAAAACTTGTTTAGGTCATAGTTACTGTTTCATAAAAGCTTTTTATTTGTTTCTTTTTGCAAATAAAATTTTAAGAAAAATACCTTCTGTTAACTTAGTTGTTTTACTTTGTATTTTCTGTTAATTTATAAGTTTAGTGTTTTAATTGTTGTTAAGTTTTTACTTAGGACAAAACTATTTTGTGTTATGTCTTAGAGTTTTCTTTATTAGTTTTGTTGTGTAGTTGTCCTTTGTTCTTATTCGGTGTCCCTTGTTGTTTTGCAATTTATTTGTTGGTTTCATTATGAGTGTTAGAATTGTTTGCTAGTATGTTTGCTTATATGAATGCTATGTTTGACTATATAGATTTTCAACGGAGTGACGAATAGTTCTACCAAGTCATTATTCTGAGAGCTTTGTTATCTTCATCAAGTAATACCAGGCAAGTTCACTTTGACCATGTTTTTCATACCTATGTTTTATTTGCATGTAGTAGCACCGTTTCAACAATCCCTCCAGTAGTGTTATTGAATCTTGTAGTTGAGTAGAATGCATGAGGTAGGAACCCATCTCCTTATTACAAGCCCGGGACATTGTTTAGTTTCAATGCTACGCTATAGTAGACGGGGTTGGTATGAGTGTTCGGGAGTGGTGTGAGAATGTTGGACTCTACGTCAGTGACGACAAATTCATGATGGCATCGGCAAGGACTGCATCTTTAGGACTTTCAAGACTTCAACATTTCGAGACTCGAGACAAGAATTCAATACACACTACTGGGTGAAGGACGGTTGACGGGCACCCTGGAGCAACCAGTGGATGGCCGGGATGCATGGAGAAGCGCCATGACATCTTGCAGAAAGCTTCACCCAGACTCAAAGAGACGGAAGAATACTTCATGCCCGGAAGCTTACCTGTGCAACCGCAAGTCACTATGGGCTCTGGCTTGGTTGACCTTAGTTGTGAGTCTGGCTGGGACGGTGCTAGCAGATGTACTCTTCGGAAGACCATGTTTCGGTCATCTTGTTCTCAAACACCCTGAAGTGCGAGAACGTAAAAAGAGGGATTGAATCTTGTGGGTAAAGTGTACAAACCTCTGCAGAGGGTTAAAACCTAATCGATTAGCCGTGTCCCCGGTTACGGACAATTTGAGCCTCTGGACTTGGATCTATCTCGGAACTCTCAACATCGGACTGATAACATAATTGTGGGCAACTTATGATGATTTGGGCCATGAGACATCGGTTGGCGGAACCATGTCATGATAGGAAACTCCGTAGTACAGACTCCGGTTAATTCCTTTGATGTAGGGAAAATAAAACCAGCTTTTACGCAAACAAAACTCAGATACAGAGCCACAAAGCCATATTGCATATAGTATAGTTTATCATCTATTTTTATTACAGTGATCTTGCCGGTACATTCAATGTACTAACCTACACGGCTGCAACGTATCATGTTGCAGATACTTTCTTCCGACGAGTAAGAGTACGGTACAGGGTTACGGTCTACACTCAACCTGCCGATGGCGTTGATGGGACTCCACACCCGTTTAATTGTTTCCGCTGAGTATTATGAGGTATATATCAGTTTTACGTTATTTATAGGTATATATCAGTTTTACGTTATTTATACATGTGATTGCACTTTGATATATACATTGATGTACTGTGTGTGCCAGCATGTTGATCCAGGGATGGCACAGATACACAGAGACTTGACCGTCTGAGGTCGGGTCGCTACACCTCATCGCGCGAAACTGATGAGCATGAAGACTTGGACGACACTGCGGCAGGCCCTACATCAACAAACGACCCCAACAACACTGGCGCTCCTTCATCAACTTGATATTCTTCAGGGGCGTTAGTCCTCATTTTCAATCCTTTTGGTCATTCGATGACAAAGGGGGAGAAGTTTGAGTTAGTCTTCAAGTGGGTCTATCTTATATGGGCGTTTTTTTTCTAAGTTACAACTCTCGTTGTTCTGATGACTTTGTTGGATCGAGTTGTAAACTTAAAACTTTATGGTGGCCTGATATTTTTGCTGTTTCTTCTGCATGCTTATTCCTCGTTAATGTTATTGCACGCATGCTGAATTAAATCAGTCACCATATTTCAACATGCATTTCAAATTCTTCATATATTATGTCAAATGCGTGTATGAATTACAAGATATAGGGGAGATCTCCATGATTCAACTCTTCAAGTGTGCATTGCTTCAAAAGCAAATTCCTCACTATGCACATCTTCAGGGGGAGTTCTTCTATATCTTGCAATCAAATTCCTCAATATCAGTATTTACACTTCATATGTTTATCCCCGTTGAAAACTTAACCTATATTGTCATCAATCACAAAAAGGGGAGATTGTAAGTGCATCTAGTGCCCCTTAGTGATTTTGGTGTATTGAAGACTTATAGGTTAAGAGACTAATGTGTTTATGAGTGTACACAGGTCTATAAGTTTATGAGGAGTTTGATATTTACAGAGAAAGTTGACCCCTAAAAATGAAGTTCTTCGATTGAAGACTTTGGATTTCTGAAGACTTTCTAAAGACTTTGAAAGTGAAGAAATTGGTGTGACCTTGAAGACTTGGTATTCATTCGAGAAACATGAAGCGTGAAGACTTTTGTTTTCGTAGTTTCATTTTCTCTTTCTTGAGTCATAGGAAACACCGTACTGTTAAAGGGGGTCGAGGAAATACTAAGGAAAATTTCCATGTGATGCTCAACTCAAAATCCTACACCTACCAATCCCTTCGAGTGAAGCCATTGGAAATCTCATACAGTTCAGTCATATTCTTCAGTGACAGAGACGAAGTTCTTCTGGTCTCTGAGGAATTTGTTCTGACTGAGGAGTTAGGAATTCGCCAGTGCGGATTGCCTACACAGTGAGGAACATGATAGCCCTGAGGAATTTGATACACAAATTTCCGACCGTTGCTGTGCTATGCGCCAGCTGTCCCAAAATATCTACCCACCTAACGGTCATATCATTGAAGGGCATTTATGTCTTATCATGTCGGGCTGCTCCCTAGGCTATAAATAGCCGCCCCCTACAACCACTAGCTGGTTGGCTGCTCCGAGAGAAACTAACATTTGTCATTTAAGAGCATCCCATCCTCCAAGGACTTTGAGCAAAAATCATCGAGTGAGGAAAACCCAAACCCAAACACCTACAAACCCAAAGTGATTGAGCATCACTGAAGAGATTGATCCTGCGTGGATCCGACGCTTGTTACCTTTGAAGACTGTGCTTCTTCCAGACGGTTAGGCGTCATAGTCTAGAGCATCCAAGAGGAATTGTGGATCGTCGAGTGACCGAGTTTGTGAAGGTTCGGAAGTCACCTGAAGACTTACCACGAGTGATTGGGCGAGGTCTGTGTGACCTTAGCTTAAGGGGAATACGGTGAGGACTAAGTGTCCTGGACTGCGTGTTCAGGACTGGGTGTCCGGGACTGTGTGTCCTCCGGTTGAAATACCTAGCCTCCCTAACCAGATGTACAACTGAGACAACAGTTGGAACTGGTCTACCAAATCATTGTCTTCACCAAGCCAACTGGTTCTATTTCCTCAACTCTTTCATTTCCTCATTACTGTGTTGTGTGCTTGTCATATCTGTGTTTGAAGACTTTGACTGAAGTCTTTCTCAATTTCCTCAGTTCAGTTTCTTCAGTCTGTTTGTCTTCATCCTGTGTTATCCTGTGTTTACATTTTCTGTACTCTGTGTTTGTCTTCATTTCATCATGATGACCATGCCTATGTTCTGCTATCCTTACTCTTGAGTACTTATTCCGCTGCAAGTAGTTCTTCGCTAAGGAATTTCCTCACCCGCAAATTCCTCAGTGAAGAATTCATAAAAATCGCCTATTCACCCCCCTCTAGTCGATATAACGCACTTTCAAATACATTATCTTTATATCATATTCAGTGAAGTAAATTAAATTTTATTATTCGAGTGAAAAAAGATTGCTTGGGGGTCTCGAAGCAGCTGCAGCTTGAAATCCTGCACCCAAGCATACCTCTCCAACCGAAGACAAATAATTTGTTATAAATAACATACATAAAAAAATATGTCTAGAAAATTATCATTTAATTTCAGAAAATATTCACTTTTAATTTTAAATATACATATAATATAATTATGAATATTGGTGTGCTACAAATGTTATACAAATAAACAAAATAAATTTCTTTTAAAGGGTTCACATATTATTTTAAAAATATTCATATATTTGAAATACTGTTTATGAATTATAATATAATGTTTGTATAATTTAAAATAATAAAGGTATTTCTAAAATTATATTCATAAATATTATTTAAATTGTAGAAACATTTCAATACTTGTATGCACATTTTTATAGCTTAAATACATTTTAGAAATGTATTAAAAAACTAACACGTTTAAAATGGGCTGCACTAACTGCAGTCCATTTAAGCCCAGCGAGTCTCTTTGTTTTAATAGATTAGGTCTTCTTAGCCATATTGGACTTTTTTAACACAGTACAGACGCAAGCTTTCATACATATGTGCATACACTAACCCTATGAACGCACATACGCACACCCTACCCCTATGAGCACCTTCGAGAGAATGAGGCGGCATATCATCTTGAAATTTGCGAAGTAACCGTATGCGTCTCATCGTCGACGGGAACGTCTCCTCCCACTGAAAGCGCATCGCCGAAAATTCTGGAATACATCCAGGAATAATGCGAGCACCAGGGCTTGAACCCTGGTGGGCTAGGGATACCACTGTTCCTTTAAGCATCCAACCACAGGTTGGTTCGCATCCATATTGGACATTGAAATGTGGATGTTGGATTGGCCAACATAGTATCATTCCTAACCATAGATCTTTATTCCCTCCTTCCGTATATATAGGGTCTAAAACATTTTTTGATGTTGTTGTTGACTATTGATAAGATTAATAATATATGAGATGTATAATGTAAAAATTATATCATTAGAAGCTCCTTTCATGTACGAATTCGATGGTGTACTTTATGTAACTTGCATGTCACATATTATTGCTCTAACATATGGTCAAAGTTAGCCTCGAAAAAATGCATTAGACCCTATATACATGAAAGGGGGGAGTAGTTTGAGACCCAGACACAATTTTGTGTGTGTTTATTTCCCCTTTGTAATGATAGGCGAGCCCCGCCCAGTTGGGGGCTTTTTCTTGAGAAGAAAATTCCAAGTAATTTTTTTGCAAGGTAACATGCCACATGCCCCCTCTGTCGTCTAGTCACTGACAGCAGGCCCCACGCCACGTGACGAGCTGAGTTGATGTTAATTTCTTTTTTAGCATAGTCAACGTCAATTTTGTATCCAAAAGTGTTCAACATTGTATTTGCACGCCAAAACCAAGTTTTTGCACCACTTAGATGAATGATGCAAGTTCTTGCATTAAAGTGACTTTTCGCATCAAGTTCAAGCACCAGCGGTGTAATGTTGACTCTTATCTAAATTTACGAGGTATACTCATAGCTCAAGTCTCTTGGGAGTCCAACGAGACTTTAGAGATTAAATAAGATTTACTACCATTAAATATAAGAGAGAATTAGACCATTCAAGGTCGCAAATGTCGTACTCCATCCGAAGCATGATAGTTTCTCATGAGACCTTCATGTTTCATGAACTTTTTTCTTGTATAGATTCTTTTTTTAATAGTTTCAATTGCTTACCACATGTGTCATGTGGTTTTTCTGCATATATTCATGTACGAGCCTATGCTGAATGTTCAAGTCAGCGACAGTCCAATAGACTTTCGAGGCTTAAAATATATTCTAACTAAAAGTATTACTCCCTCCGATCCATATTCCTTGTCGTTGCTTATAACTTAGTTGTACTAAAGGAGCGACAAGTAATATGGATCAAAGGGGGTATTAAAATGTCTATGCTAAGAAATTACCCTTACTAAGATAATTTAGTGATATGCTCATCCCGATCTAAACAAAAAATATTTGTTCTTTCAAAATGTCCTTCTGCACGATGTACTTGGCTTGTTATTTAATTTGCGCCCAATATTACTCCTCTATGTAACATGCCACATATTTTTAGGTGTTGGATATTGTGTGTTGAAAAGTCTCTCCACATGCTTATTTTTGCCAACGCGCCGCTCTTCTTTTGGTCTACGTGGTTATGAAAAAGTATAGAAGAAACGAGGCACCTCGTCGATTTCCATTAAAGAAACCACCACACGTGTTCGACACTACCAAAAGAAAGAAGTCAAAAACTACTAGGCTGGAGTTCTAATGCAGATAAGCACCATGCTGTAACATCCCAAAATTCTAAATTTTGGAATGTTATATTAAATAAATAGTTTTCCCTTGTATGTTTGATTGCTTGAGTGATTTGTTGTGTGAAATTGAGTAAAACCCGAAACTTTTTGAAAGTTGAATGAGAGGGAATGAAATGACTTTCCCAAACTTTCACCTTGCATTTTGATCTCCATGAATTCATATTCATTTCATCACAAAACCCTAGAGTGAAGATGATATGACTTCTTCCGTTTAATTAAATGAAAAAGGGTTTTGAAAAGATTTGAATTCCATTTGGAAATATTTCAAACTCAAAAACTTTATGCAACTCAATGAGTTTCATGAGAGAAGATAAAATGACTTCTTCAAATGCTAAGAAAGAGAGTTGGAAGTTTCAAAGAATCAAATTGAAAGTCCTTTTGTAGTTATTTTGAAACCCACTTTCAATTTGGAATTATTTGGTTTTTATTCAAATTATTTTTCTCCAAAAACAAAATATATGAAAAATAGGGTAAATGATTCGCTACATTAGAAAATTGGAGAGAAATAAATTTGAAATTATTTTGGTATTTTAAAATATTTTTTATTTGGTTTTTAAATAAACCAGCAACACTCTTTGCTTTATTTAAATTTTTGTGGAATTTATCTGCCACTAAAAATATGTTCATATTTTAGAAAATCTTCTTCTGAAATTTTTGATATATAATATGCCTATATATCATTTCCTTTTTATTTTGTTGGTTGATTTTATTTTGTTATCAGTAAAAAAAGAACCTCTCCGCCGAACTGGCCCGGCCAAGCCCAGCCCAGCGCTGCGCGTGTCCCCGACCTCCCGCCGGAGTCCGCCCGCCGCACGTCCCGCCCGCCGCCACCGGATTTCCCGCCGACGTCGAACCGTAGTGGACCGGTAAAACCGCCACCCCGGTCCGATCCGGTTTTTTTAGTTTTCGGTTTTTCTTTTAGAACCCAGTTTTTTTGTTTAGTTACTTAGCGAACGTTTGTTTGTTAAGCTTCTGTAGCGAACGATTTCGTTCGTTAGTCTTTCGTAGCGGACATTCGTCCGATAGATTTTTCTTTTTCTGTTTTAGTTTCATCCAAGGACCCATCCGTGAATATTTTCTTCGCAGATTAGCCCCTGATCTTTAAACCCTCGTAACGTTTTACTGTTTGTCCAAATCCAACAAAACCAACGCCCAATTCTTCGTTATGATCTCATCTATCCAGAGAACTTATTAAATCAATTTTTTGAAATTTTAAAATTTGAATTAGATCATATTCAAATTCAAAGTTGTTTTGGCTATAACTTGAGTTTTATAACTCCGATTTAATTGATTCTTATTTGCAAATCAAAGCTCTTGACATGTGCTTTCTATTAAGATCAAAATCACATAATTTTGCTACTGTTGAAAATATGTTTATGTTCATGAGTTTTATTTTATGGTTTTTGAAGTTTTCCGAAGTGTTTTCTTCGTCCTTTTGGATCTTTGAGTTATTGCTTATGTGTGGTTATAATTGCTTGCTCACGATAGATTGAGCGGAGTATGATGAGTAGAACTATCAGGAATTATGAGTGCGAAGAATCTACATCAACAGTACAAGGCAAGTTCACACTTTGATCATACTCTGCCAATACCCAGTTTTACTTGCATTAGATACACCCTCAAATATTCATGAGTAGGATTGGGAACAAGTGGTTATTGCTATGTAGTTGTTGAGGTAGGAACCTAATACCCTTGATCACCCCGGGATTATTCGTTATGTCATATATTGCTAGCCATGCTCGTAGAACGGGATTGGTATGTGAGATTCATGCAAGTTGCGAGAGATAATAATTAAGGGAAACTTAAGGTGGCAACATTAACACACATCTGGGTGGATTGTTTGGGGCAGCTAGAGAACCCAGTGCTTGCCCAAGGGAATCCCGGAGTACCCGTGTGATTACCCTAGGTCCACCACCCAGGCTCAAAGGGATCATAATACTATTCGTGCTAGAAACTTCCGTGTGCAGCCACAAGCCATTATGGGCTCTGGCATATGATACGTCTCCGTCGTATCTATAATTTTTGATTGTTCCATGCCAATATTATACAACTTTCATATACTTTTTGGCAACTTCTTCCACTATTTTTGGGACTAACATATTGATCTAGTGCCCAGTGCCAGTTCCTGTTTGTTGCATGTTTTATATTTTGCAGAAACCCCATATCAAACGGAATCCAAACGGGATAAAAACGGTCGGAGAATATTTTTGGAATATTTGGAAAATTCGGGAAGAAGAATCAACGCGAAACGGTGCCCGAGGGGGGCACGAGGCAGGGGCGCGCCTGCCCCCCTCGTGGGACCCCCGTAAGGCGGTTGCTGCTCTACTTTGGATGCAAGAAAACTAATTTTCGGAGAAAAATCTGGGCAAAGGTTTCAATCCAATCGGAGTTACGGATCTCCATATATACACGAAACGGTGAAAGGACAGCAGAGGAGAACGCAGAAACAGAGAGAGACAGAGAGACAGATCCAATCTCGGAGGGGCTCTCGCCCCTCCCTCACCATGGAGACCATGGACCAGAGGGGAAACCCTTCTCCCATCTAGGGAGAAGGTCAAGGAAGAAGAAGGAGGGGGGCTCTCCCCCTTGCTTCCGTTGGCGCCGGAACGCCGCCGTGGCCATCATCATCACCGCGATCTACACCAACACCTCCGCCATCTTCACCAACATCTCCATCACCTTCCCCCCTCTATCTACAGCGGTCCACTCTCCCGCAACCCACTGTACCCTCTACTTGAACATGGTTCTTTATGCTTCATATTATTTATCCAATGATGTGTTGCCATCCTATGATGTCTGAGTAGATTTTCGTTGTCCTATCGGTGGTTGATGAATTGCTATGATTGATTTAATTTGCTTGTGGTTATGTTGCTGTCCTTTGGTGCCCATCATATGAGCGCGCGCGTGGATCACACCATAGGGTTAGTTGTATGTTGATAGGACTATGTATTGGAGGGCAAGAGTGACAGAAGCTTCAACCTAGCATAGAAATTGATGCATACGGGATTGAAGGGGGACCAATATATCTTAATGCTATGGTTGGGTTTTACCTTAATGAACGTTAGTAGTTGCGGATGCTTGCTAATAGTTCCAATCATAAGGGCATAGAATTCCAAGTCAGGGATGACATGCTAGCACTGGCCTCTCCCACATGAAACTTGCTATCGGTCTAGTAAAGTAGTCAATTTCTTAGGGACAATTTCGCAACCACTACCACCACTTTTCCACACTCGCTATATTTACTTTATTGTTTCTTTATCTTAACAGCCCCTACTTTTTATTTACGCACTCTTTATTATCTTGCAAACCTATCCAACAACACCTACAAAGTACTTTTAGTTTCATACTTGTTCTAGGTAAAGCGAACGTCAAGCGTGCATAGAGTTGTATCGGTGGTCGATAGAACTTGAGGGAATATTTGTTCTACCTTTAGCTCCTCGTTGGGTTCGACACTATTACTTATCGAAAGAGGCTACAATTGATCCCCTATACTTGGGGTTATCAAGACCTTTTTCTGGTGCCGTTGCCGGGGAGCAATAGTGTGGGGTGAATATTCTCGTGTGTGCTTGTTTGCTTTATCACTAAGTAATTTTTATTTGCTGTTCTTAGTTGTTTTATGTCTTTAGTTATGGGTAGGAAATGCAAAATACCAAAAAAATAGTTGTACCTACTGAACCAATGGTTGAAGAACCACTCAAAATTTATCACACTCCTGAAGCTTTTTACTTGGATCATCTTCGATCCCTATGTGCTCATGCTGAAACCCCCAACTAGCTTAGTTGAGGGCAAATCTTTAGATGAGCATGCTTGTTATGTGCGACACCGCATATTTGAAAAAGGGAAACTTTTACTGGGTCAAATTCATCGTTTGCAATGCTATGCTTGGAATTTATGTGAAATATATGATTTTACTTGTTGTTCTGAAAACCCTAAGAAACACCTTCCCTACCAATGTTTGTTTAGTGATAATGGAATCGTATCTTCTTATGCTAAGGGTGTTTATAATTACTATGATGTTCAACAAATTGAAGAATTTGTTGCTTTTAAGGGTGCTTATGAAATTGCTTCTTTGATTGAAAAGTATGATGCTACTCTTTACAAGTCTGAAATTTTTGCCATACTTGAATATTGTTATGATAATTATGCTTCTAATGCCTATGTTAAACCATATATTGAGGACTCCTCCGCTGTCCAAGAAGAGACTAATATTTTGCAGGAGTCCATGGAAGAAGAAATTGATGAAACTGTGAGCTCATTGGATGAAAAAGATGATGAGGAGAGTGAAGAACAAAAGGAGGAAGAGCGGATTAGCTACCCGTGCCCACCTTCTAATGAGAGTAACTCTTCAACTCATACATTGTTTAATTTCCCTTCGTGTTTACCGAAGGATGATTGCTATGATGATTGTTATGATCCCGTTGATTCTCTTGAAATATCCCTTTTTGATGATGCTTGCTATGCTTGTGGCCAAGATGCCAATATGAATTATGCTTGTGGGAATGAACTTGCTATAGTTCCTTATGTTAAACATGAAATTGTTGCTATTGCACCCACGCATGATAGTCCTATTATCTTTTTGAATTCTCCAAACTACACTATATGAGAGAAGTTTGCTCTTACTAAGGATTATATTGATGGGTTGCCTTTTATCGTTGCACATGATGATTTTGATAGATATAATATGCATGTGCTTGCTGCTCCTACTTGCAATTATTATGAGAGAGGAACTATATCTCCACGTCTCTATGTTTCCAACACGATAAAATTGCAAGAAACTATTTATACTATGCATTGGCCTTTATTTTGTGTGCATGAATTATTCTTTTATGACATGCCAATGCATAGGAAGAGAGTTAGACTTCGTTGTTGCATTATATATGTTGCCTTGTGCTCACTACTAAATGCCAAATCATTGCTAATTAAAATTGGCTTTGATATACCTTGGGATCCGGGTGGATTCACTACTTGAGCACTATATGCCTAGCTTAATGGCTTTAAAGAAAGCGCTGCGAGGGAGACAACCTGGAAGTTTTAGAGAGTCATTTATTTCTGTTGAGTGCTTTTATATAGTTTAAAATAAAAAAAATAAAGAGGGGAATCCAAAACTTTTCAAAAAGAAAAGTGAAAGTGAGATAGACGAGCATTGTTAAAGTGGGAGCTAGCCTTGAACTTTGTTCATGCTCACGGAAACTTTGTGAATCTTGATTACAGAAAGTTTTCAACAAAAATAATTATCCCCTTGTACAATTCCATTGTATTATAATGTGCCAAGGTTTGCCTTTAGGATGTTTACAATGCTTGTTGGTTTGTATGGTGCAGGACAGAAACTTTGGTTGTAGTGCGCGATTTTTCATTTTTTACTGGAATGTCAAATGGTTCTGATTCTTTTTTCACTGTCTTTCTATACAAATTTTTTATGTTTCCTAATTGTTGCAGAATTTTTAAAGTACCAGAAGTATGGTTAATGTTCAGATTGTTACAGACTGTTCTGTTTTAGACAGATTCTGTTTTTGATGCATAGTTTGCTTGTTTTGATGAAACTATCAATTTATATCAGTGGAAAAGTTATATTACAGTAGCTACAATGCCAAAATAAAATATGAATTGGTTTGCAACAGTACTTAGAGTAGTGATTTTCTTTATTATACTAACGGATCTTACCGAGTTTTCTGTTGAAGTTTTGTGTGGATGAAGTGTTCGATGATCGAGAAGGTCTCGATGTGAGAAGAAGGAAGAGAGGCAAGAGCTCAAGCTTGGGGATGCCCGAGGCACCCCAAGTAAATATTCAAGGAGACTCAAGCGTCTAAGCTTGGGGATGCCCCAGAAGGCATCCCTCTTTCTTCAACAAGTATAGGTATGTTTTCGGATTCGTTTCGTTCATGCAATATGTGCAATCTTGGAGCGTCTTTTGCATTTAGTTTTCACTTTTTCCTTTATGCACCATGATGGTATGAGGTAGTCCTTGGTTGATTTATAGAATGCTCTTTGCACTTCACTTATATTCTTTGAGTATGGTTTTATAGAATGCTTCATGTGCTTCACTTATATCATTTGAAGTTTGGATTGCCTGTTTCTCTTTACATAGAAAACCGCCATTTGTAGAATGCTCTTTTGCTTCACTTATACTTGTTAGAGCATGGGCATATCTTTTTTAGAAAGAATTAAACTCTCTTGCTTCACTTATATCTATTTAGAGAGATGACAGGAATTGGTCATTCACATGGTTAGTCATAAAATCCTACATAAAACTTGTAGATCAGTGAATATGATATGTTTGATTCCTTGCAATAGTTTTGCGATATAAAGATGGGGATATTAGAGTCATGCTAGTGGGTAGTTGTGGATTAGTAGAAATACTTGTGTTGAGGTTTGTGATTCCCGTAGCATGCACGTATGGTGAACCGTTATGTAACGAAGTCGGAGCATGATTTATTTATTGACTGTCTTCCTTATGAGTGGCGGTCGGGGATGAGCGATGGTCTTTTCCTACCAATCTATCCCCCTAGGGGCATGCATAGTAGTACTTTGCTTTGAGGGCTAATAAACTTTTGCAATAAGTATATGAGTTCTTTATGCCTAATGTGAGTCCATGGATTATACGCACTCTCACACTTCCATCATTGCTAGCCTCTTCGGTACCGTGCATTGCCCTTTCTCACCTTGAGAGTTGGTGCAAACTTCGCCGGTGCATCCAAACCCCGTGATACAATACGCTCTATCACACATAAGACTCATTATATCTTCCTCAAACCAGCCACCATACATACCTATCATGGCATTTCCATAGCCATTCCGAGATATATTGCCATGCAACTTCCATCATCATCATATACATGACTTGAGCATTCATTATCATATTGCTTTGCATGATCGTAAGATAGCTAGTATGATGTTTTCATGGCTTGTCCGTTCTTTGATGTCATTGCTACGCTAGATCATTGCACATCCTGGTACACCGCCGGAGGCATTCATATAGAGTCATATCTTTGTTCTAGTATCGAGTTGTAAGTAAATAAAAGTGTGATGATCATCATTATTAGAGCATTGCCCCCCCCCCCCCAAAAAAAGAGAGAGGCCAAAGAAGCCTAAATAAAAAAAAGGGGGCCAAAGAAGCCCGCAAAAAAGGGGCAATGTTACTATCCTTTTACCACACTTGTGCTTCAAAGTAGCACCATGTTCTTCATATAGAGAGTCTCTTGAGTTATCACTTTCATATACTAGTGGGAATTTTCATTATAGAACTTGGCTTGTATATTCCAACGATGGGCTTCCTCGAATTCCCTAGGTCTTCATGAGCAAGCAAGTTGGATGCACACCCACTTAGTTTCAGTTTGAGCTTTCATATACTTATAGCTCTAGTGCATCCGTTGCATGGCAATCCCTACTCCTCACATTGACATCAATTGATGGGCATCTCCATAGCCCGTTGATTAGCCGCGTCGTGTGAGACTTTCTCCTTTTTTGTCTTCTCCACATAACCCCCATCATCATATTCTATTCCACCTATAGTGCTATATCCATGGCTTGCGCTCATGTATTGCGTGAGGGTTGAAAAAGCTGAAGCGCGTTAAAAAATATGAACCAATTGCTCGGCTTGTCATCGGGGTTGTGCATGATGTGAATATTTTGTGTGGTGAAGATGGAGCATAGCCAGACTATATGATTTTGTAGGGATAACTTTCTTTGGCCATGTTATTTTGAAAAGACATGATTGCTTTATTAGTAGGCTTGAAGTATTATTGTTTTTATGTCAAATGATAGACTATTGCTTTGAATCACTCGTGTCTTAATATTCATGCCATGATTAGATACATGATCAAGATTATGCTAGGTAGCATTCCACATCAAAAATTATCTTTTATCATTTACCTACTCGAGGACGAGCAGGAATTAAGCTTGGGGATGCTGATACGTCTCCGTCGTATCTATAATTTTTGATTGTTCCATGCCAATATTATACAAATTTCATATACTTTTTGGCAACTTTTTATACTATTTTTGGGACTAACATATTGATCCAGTGCCCAGTGCCAGTTCCTGTTTGTTGCATGTTTTATGTTTCACAGAAACCCCATATCAAACGGAATCCAAACGGGATAAAAACGGACGGAGAATATTTTTGAAATATTTGGAAAATTCAGGAAGAAGAATCAACGCGAAACGGTGCCTGAGAGGGGCACGAGGCAGGGGGCGCGCCTGCCCCCCTCGTGGGCCCCCTAAGGCGTTTGCTGCTCTACTTTGGATGCAAGAAAACTAATTTTTGGAGAAAAATCTAGACGAAGGTTTCAGTCCAATTGGAGTTATGGATCTTCATATATACACGAAACGGTGAAAGGGCAGCAGAGGAGAACGCAGAAACAGAGAGAGACAGAGAGAAAGATCCAATCTTGGAGGGGCTCTCGCCCCTCCCACGCCATGGAAACCATGGACCAGAGGGGAAACCCTTCTCCCATCTAGGGAGAAGGTCAAGGAAGACGAAGAAGGAGGGGGGCTCTCTCTCCCCCTCGTTCCCGGTGGCGCCGGAACGCCGTCGGGGGCCATCATCATCACCGCGATCTACACCAACACCTCCGCCATCTTCACCAACATCTCCATCACCTTCCCCCCTCTATCTATAGCGGTCCACTCTCCCGCAACCCGCTGTACCCTCTACTTGAACATGGTGCTTTATGCTTCATATTATTATCCAATGATGTGTTGCCATCCTATGATGTGTGAGTAGATTTTCGTTGTCCTATCGGTGGTTGATGAATTGCTATGATTGATTTAATTTTCTTGTGGTTATGTTGCTATCCTTTGGTTCCCATCATATGAGCGCGCGCGTGGATCACACCATAGGGTTAGTTGTATGTTGATAGGACTATGTATTGGAGGGCAAGAGTGACAGAAGCTTCAACCTAGCATAGAAATTGATGCATACGGGATTGAAGGGGGACCAATATATCTTAATGCTATGGTTGGGTTTTATCTTAATGAACGTTAGTAGTTGCGGATGCTTGCTAATAGTTCCAATCATAAGTGCATAGAATTCCAAGTCAGGGATGACATGCTAGCAGTGGCCTCTCCCACATGAAACTTGCTATCGGTCTAGTAAAGTAGTCAATTGCTTAGGGACAATTTTGCAACCACTACCACCACTTTTCCACACTCGCTATATTTAATTTATTGTTTCTTTATCTTAACAGCCCCTACTTTTTATTTACGCGCTCTTTATTATCTTGCAAACCTATCCAACAACACCTACAAAGTACTTCTAGTTTCATACTTGTACTAGGTAAAGCGAACGTCAAGCGTGCGTAGAGTTGTATCGGTGGTCGATAGAACTTGAGGGAATATTTGTTCTACCTTTAGCTCCTCGTTGGGTTCGACACTCTTACTTATTGAAAGATGCTACAATTGATCCCCTATACTTGTGGGTTATCAGCATAGTTGAGTAAGTTGTGTGACCTCTTTCAATGGTAGACTAGCAAATGTAGGGGAAAGTAGGTGTAACTGTCTACCCAGAGTAAAGAGTTAATGCTTCAGAAAGACTGTGTCTCGATCTTTCGATCATGGAGGTGGTCGAGTCTTGTGGGGAAAAGTGCGCAAACCTCTGCAGAGTGTATAAACTAATCATGGTTAGCCGTGTCCCCGCTTATGGACATCTTGAGTATGTGGTATTTGAATTATTGGTTGATCTCATCACTTTACTTAATGAATTTGTTGGGTTATTATTATTACTTGGTAATTTTTGGGATTGAGTTGGGGAAACCTTCTCAATAATGGCATAAACTTGGTAGTAAAAAAATCTATTCCTTTGTTGTAGGGAAAAATTATCTTTGTGCAAAATTAAACGTAGAGCCTCAACCAGCCAAATATGCATATAGAAATAGATATTCTCATTATTATTCTATGGTGTGAAATTGCCAGTACATTCAATGTTCTGATCTACATGGTTGCAACATCTCATGTTGCAGGAATCTGACGACGAGTAAGTGATACATTAGGGTTACGATGTCTACACTCAACTTTGCCATTGGTGTTGTTGGGACTCCACAATCTTGTTGTTACTGCCGCTATATGGATTGAGGTATAGTATTTACGTTACTTTATACTTGTTATTTACCTCTGTTATAAATCCTCAAGTACTGTGTGTGTCAACATACCGATCCAGGGATGACACTTAAGCACAGAGACTTCGATCCATTCGGGTCGGGTCGCTACAAGATGGTATCAGAGCACATGTTGACTATAGGATGTGACCCCTAGAAACTAGAAAGCCTTTGGAAAGGATCTCTCTAAAACTTTATTTTCAAAAAGATCTTTTACCTCTCTTCATTTCTAAGCCTTATCAAAAATTCCCTTTTAGTTAGACAATACCCTTTCCCCTTTGACCACACAGAGGATCAACTGATGAGACCACTCCGAGAAGGACAAAATATCAGACAACCGAGGACCACTTCAGAGTAAAGAGGATTTCACCACGCATTAGAAGAGTTGAAGATACAACAGTTGTAGACTCCGAAGACTTGAAGAATTCAAAGACCAAGATGAAATTCCAAGATTTATTGATCATTAGAAGACCAAACCCCTGTTATATACTTACGTTGGATGCGACGACTGTGAGCTGTCATTTGTTTGATGTTTTTCCGACGGCCACAAAATAAAATCTGTCTCTTCAAAACTATTGTTTGTATTGTGAGTATCCCTCTCTATCTCTCTTATCTCACCCCAAAACCCTTGGAACCAATAGAGGATGAATGGAGACGAACTCATATTTTCTGGACCATGACTCAATTGGACACAGACCAATGGATTGAGAACATGGAAGATCACATGAAGAATAACACTATAGCCGGAAAGGATATGGCCCAGCATGCTCTTCAGTGCTTTGAAAGAGGTGCTGATACTTGGTGGAGGATGCACCAAACCATCAATGGATGGCAAGGAGTAACCACTTGGAAAGAGTTTAAGTTGACTCTGCAAAGGTCTCGTCTTGTGTCCCAGAAATTGAAGCCTTATGGAAATGATATGAAGAAAGCTTGTTCCTGAAAGCTCTATGGAGAAATAGGACACAACCATAAAGAACACAAATGCCCCCATTGTGAAGAAAGTCACCCACTGAAGAATGCCCAACGAGGAAGATTACTTGTGTGAAGGGACTACCCACTACTCTGCTCAGTGTCACATTTACCCCATGGTACAAAGAACCATCCAGCAGAAGAAAGAAGCAATAAAAGGAGCCCTCATGGAAACTTTAGAAGAACCCGTGATGAAGGAAGAGGTGGAGGACACCCCCGAAGAAGACCCAATTAAACCCTGCACCAAGTCATGCTATTCATGTGGGCAAGAAGGACACATCTCCCAGAATTGTCTGAAGGGGGATCTAGTAGCATTCCCGACAGTGGAAGTAGAGTATGACCCATAGGAAATAGAAGCCCTAATTGGCACGGAAAAGTCCAGGAAGAGAAATAGATTGGATTCCAGGAACAACCCAATTTCTACAAAGAAGGACCTGATTCATATCACATGTTTTAGGTGCAAAGATTCAGGACACTACTTCAACGATTGCCCAAAAGGGAAGACGAGGACCCAAGGAGGCTATGTAATCACAAAGAAACCTCGAGACTTGTCAGAAGTAATATGTTTCCGCTGTAATGAAGCAGAGCACTTTGCCAGAGATTGTCCCAATGAGGATATTCATGTTAAATAGTTGAGTCTGTTAGAAATATAGAAGTAGTGGGAACATTTCTTTTTATACTCAGGTGTTGAGTTGAGGCATGTAATGTATATGAAAGATATTGTAATAAATTCATGAAAACAATAAATTTCATGTGTCATGATTTCATATGTTGAATTTTATGAGTTGTTACTCTATGAAGAAAGATTTTGACCATTTTCGAGGATATGAGAAATATGGTCTATGGAAGAATTTGTGCATTTCAAGGGTGGTAGTACCCTGTGAGGACACTTGACCCCTGCAAAAGATAATGATATTCCTCGGAGTGGACTTCGGACAAAAATAAGTATGAGTTTTATCTTGATATGTGGGATACACCAAGAATATGAAGGGATGAAGTACTATTGGATAGAAAGAAGGTATAATGTTGGTAATATGGAGCAATTGTAACCCCAGGATGAGTTCAAGCTATAAATGTGATGAGGTGGGCCAATAGCCCACATGCTCTAGGACCTGCCAAGAAGCAAGCACACTCTTGCTGACGGAAAAACCCTGGACGAAGCTACGACTTTATCAACAGACAATTTTATAGGAGTTACGCAAAATCTGAGAGTTGTGAAGAAATGATAGATGTTTGTTTGGCTTGCTGAATCAATGGAATTACCCGAACTTCGTTCGTCGACAAGAGAAATTCTGCAATGCTTGTGAGGATGACCGAGTGTTAGAATGTGAGATTCACTAAACCATATACAAGGTAATGATTTGGGTGCAGAATGGATTGATCACCATGCCAACTTACTCTTATTATTCGCCTCTGCTATATGGGATGGTAAATCTTAGTGACTTACCTATAGTAGAGAGACGACAATATCAAAACCTTGATTGAACCTTAGAATGGTATGACAATTTTCCCTTGTACAAGGCAGTTGTTGCCAGTCGTAGGTCATACTGTGAGAATGAAGCCCAGACCCGTTTTCTGCAGGGACCCAGTCAAATTGTTTGATGACCACCATGAGATATCGATAGTTGTTTAGTATTGGCGCCAGACCTGTCAGCTAAGAAGACCTAGTTGTAGGAGGACCTTACTAAGAAGAAAGGACAGAAGAATTGAGGGAAAGGTTATGCCACTACCAAAAGAGCCAAAGTAGGAATTTTCCCGAGAATCTGAGAAAACTGACCCTATCAACAATAAGGATGGAGTATATGAGTTTTGATGAAACCGTAACCATGTTTTTAAGGGTGGTAGCACCCCAGACCCCCTTTGACGATCGATGGATTTTGAGAAGACTCCGAACCTAACCTATTTCTTGCTAGCCTCTCCGAATCTCAAGGGCGAGATTCATTTTAAGGGTGGTAAATGTTATATTAAATAAATAGTTTTGCCTTGTTTGTTTGATTGCTTGAGTGAGTTGTTGTGTGAAATTGAGTGAAATCTGAAACTTTTGAAAGTTGAATGAGAGGGAATGAAATGACTTTCCCAAACTTTCACCTTGCATTTATGATCTCCATGAATTAATATTCATTTATCAACAAAACCCTAGAGTGAAGATGATATGACTTCTTCCATTTAATTAAATGAAAAAGGGTTTTGAAAATATTTGAATTCCATTTGGAAATATTTCAAACTCAGAAAATTTATGCAACTCAATGAGTTTCATGAGAGAAGATAAAATGACTTCTTCAAATGCTAAGAAAGAGAGTTGGAAGTTTCAAAGAATCAAATTGAAAGTCCTTTTGTAGTTATTTTGAAACCCACTTTCAATTTGGAATTATTTGTTTTTTATTCAAATTATTTTTCTCCAAAAATAAAATATATGGAAAATAGGGTAAAATGATTCCCTACATTAGAAAATTGGAGAGAAATAAATTTGAAATTATTTTGGTATTTTAAAATATTTTTATTTGGTTTTTAAATAAACCAGTAACACTCTTTGCTTTATTTAAAATTTTGTGGAATTTATTTGCCGCTAAAAATATGTTCATGTTTTAGAAAATCTTTTTCTAAATTTTTTGATATATAATATGCCTATATATCATTTCCTTTTTATTTTGTTGGTTGGTTTTATTTTGTTATCGATAAAAAAAAGAACCTCTCCGTCGAACTGGGCCGGCCCAGCCAACCGGGCCAGGCCAAGCCCAGCCCAGTGCTGCGCGCGTCCCCGGCCTCCTGCGGGAGTCCGCCCGCCGCACGTCCCGCCGGCCGCCGCCGTGTCCGAGCCGGAGTCCCGCTAGCCGCCGCCTATGCTTGACCCTCCTCCAAGCATCGCCTACCCCACCCCCTTTACAAGCTCCGCCCGACCCTCTTTCCTCCTCATCTCACAGCCGCCGCCGCACTCGCCAACCACAGCCACCGTCGCAACG
The DNA here is from genome assembly GCF_018294505.1 of Triticum aestivum. Classification (NCBI taxonomy): domain Eukaryota; kingdom Viridiplantae; phylum Streptophyta; class Magnoliopsida; order Poales; family Poaceae; genus Triticum; species Triticum aestivum. The sequence continues at coordinate 369,634,573 of NC_057802.1, forward strand.
CACTTCGCCACCACGCCGCCTTAGCTGCCGCCCCGCTTAGCCACCGCGCTGCCTCAGCCGTCACCCCGCACCGCCGCCCGCGCCACGCCCCGCAGCCGCCGGAGCCGACGCCGCCGACGTCGAACCGCCGTGGACCGGTAAAACCACCACCCCGGTCCGATCCGTTTTTTAGTTTTCGATTTTTCTTTTAAAACCGGGTTTATTATTATTTTTGTTTAGTTACTTAGCGAACGTTAGTTTGTTAAGCTTCTGTAGCGAACGATTTCGTTCGTTAGTCTTCCGTAGCGGACGTTCGTCCGATAGATTTTTCTTTTTCTATTTTAGTTTCGGCCAGGGACCCATCCATGAATATTTTCTTCGCAGATTTGCCCCTGATCTTTAAACCCTCGTAACTTTAGAACTATCAGGAATTATGAGTGCGAAGAATCTTCATCAACAGTGCAAGGCAAGTCCACACTTTGATCATACTCTTCATATACCCAATTTTACTTGCATTAGATACAGCCTCAAATATTGCATGAGTAGGATTGGGAACATGTGGTTATTGCTATGTAGTTGTTGAGGTAGGAACCTAATACCCTTGATCACCTCGGGATTATTCGTTATGTCATATATTGCTTAGCCATGCTCGTAGATGGGGATTGGTATGTGAGATTCATGCAAGTTGCGAGAGATAATAATTAAGGGAAACTTAAGGTGGCAACATTAACACACATCTGGGTGGATTGTTTGGGGCACCTGGAGAACCCAGTGCTTGCCCAAGGGAATCCCGGAGTACCCGTGTGATTACCCAAGGTCCACCACCCAGGCTCAAAGGGATCATAAGATTGTTCATGCTAGAAACTTTCATGTGCACCACAAGCCATTATGGGCTCTGGCATATTTGAGCAAGTTGTGTGACCTCTTTCAGTGGTAGACTAGCAGATGTAGGGGAAAGTAGGTGTAACTGTCTACCCAGAGTAAAGAGTTAATGCTTCAGAAAGACTGTGTCTCGATCTTCCGATCAAGGAGGTGGTCGAGTCTTGTGGGGAAAAGTGCGCAAACCTCTGCAGAGTGTATAAGCTAATCATGGTTAGCCATGTCCCCGGTTATGGACATCTTGAGTATCTGGTATTTGAATTATTGGTTGATCTCATCACTTTACTTAATGAATTTGTTGGGTTATTCTTATTGCTTGGTAATTTTTGGGATTGAGTTTGGGAAACCTTCTCAATAATGGCATAAACTTGGTAGTAAAAAAATCTATTCCTTTGTTGTAGGAAAAAAATTAGCTCTGTGCAAAATTAAACTTAGAGCCTCCACCAGCCAAATTTGCATATAGAGATAGATATCCTCATTATTATTCTATGGTTTGAAATTGCCAGTACATTTAATGTACTGACCTACATGGCTACAACGTCTCATGTTGCAGGAATCTTATGACGAGTAAGTGATACGTTAGGGTTACGATGTCTACACTCAACTTTGCCGTTGGTGTTGTTGGGACTCCACAACCTTGTTGTTGCTTCCGCTATATGGATTGAGGTATAGTATTTACGTTACTTTATACATGTGATTTACCTCTATTATAAATCCTCGAGTACTGTGTGTGTCAGCATACCGATCCAGGGATGACACTTAAGCACAGATACTTTGATCCATTCGGGTCGGGTCGCTACACATGCGCGGCTAGAACAAACCCAGCACCCCAAGCACTCCATTGGTTGGGGAGCTCTAAATTACATATTCAACAACCAACACATCCAACAAACTTAAATGTAAAGCAGATATATCATAACACTAAGAACATCATTGCACCATGCTTCAGATTCATTCATAACTCCACCCTTCATTCACTCCCTCGGTGGTTTTGATAATTCATGTCACCATACATGTTGTTGAACTAATGTTTTACTTGAGTGTATTTTAGGAAGATTTCTACTTAGCCGAACCTTTAGATTCAGAAGTGGACCCCTTAAGATGCTAAGGGATGGTGTTCGCAGAACTTCAAGACTCTACATTTTTTATTAAGTGATCCAAGATCACATTGAGTCCTTAGAAAAGACAATACTATTAAAAGGAGATGATATTTTAATGATTGTCTAACTGCTCAAGTGCTTAGATTGCTCCAAAACCCTCAGTCACACTCTCATATTCACTATGTCTAAAACTCTAAAGTCCATCTCGGTCCCATCGAAACACATTCAGCTGGACTCACCAAGATACACTTGATATAGCCATTGCCTAAACCTTGGCGTCCCGGTCAAATCGAGTTGACCATTTGGTCCCACCGAAAAGCACTTGCCAACCTTCTATTGTCAGCTGAGATTCAATCAGAATTTTCGAATGGTTTCAGTCCATGACACTGAAGTGTGGAAAGTGCTTAGTTCAGCTTGCTTGGTCCCACCGAGAGGCTTCATCTGGTCTCACGAAAAGTCTAAAGTTCAAAACCTTTTGTAAGAGGTCCGTCTCACCGAGTGGTTTCACCATGTTCCACATAAGTGTGCGTAAAGGTATGTAACGGTTGAATTTTTGGTGCAACCAACCAGTTCAAAGCTTACACTTGTTGTATCAATTTTCTGAGAGAGAACCACCTACACTTGTGTTGAGATCAAGAGGATTCCACTCTAACCTTCGATCCTTGATCTCTACCCTCCCAAAGTTGCTTTCCACTTCAATCCCTCTTCTACCACAAAGTCAAATATGTGAGAGAATGTTTGAGTGTTGAGGAGACTATCTTTTGAAGCAGAAGAGCAAGTAGTTCATCATCAACAACAACATCTATTATCTTTTGGAGCGTGGTGTCTCCCAGACTAGTTAGGTGTCACTTAGCAACCTCCTATGCTTGTGGCGATCTACCCCGAGTGAGGCTAGTCCTTCGTGGGCATAAGCCATGATGACATAGACAATGTTGCTTCTTCGTGGTCCCTTCATGGGTGGAGCCCTCCATGGACTCACACAGTCATTATCACTTGAGGGATTAAAATCTCCATCAACATGGATGTACGATAGCACCACTTATCGGAATCACGTGAAAGATCTTCATGTCACCCTTAGTTTGCAAAGTCTCCTAACTCTACTGCTTACTTTCTTGCACTTGCATGCCATTTACTTTCCGCTGCCCATGCTCTAGATATGCATCTATAGGTTGTATTGCTTGCTATCTAACTTGTGCTAAAATCTGCCTAAGTTTGAAGAGAACTAAAAGTTGCACCTTTTGCCTTGTTAGTGTCTATTCACCCCCCGCCCTGTCTAGACCTATCCTTCCGATCTCACAATTGTCCCTCCATTCCTTTATGCAATGTTGAGGATATCACTTATCGTTAGCGTCTCGGTCGGTTGGGGATTAGAGAATAATCAGAAATCGGCCGATTAGTTGATTTTATCGGTCGCCTATTAATCGGCCATTTTTCGCAAATCTCAGGTTCCCAACACTAAAATATGCTATATTCAACACCAAAACAATATTGGACAGAAGTGTTACCTTGATTCCTAACCTTTGAATCCTCGTATAATGACAAACAATATAGGACAACAACACATATAGCATAACAAGGTTCACAAAATGCAAATAAACATAGTTTTTGCAAACATAGTGCTATGAATAGGCCCGATTTATCGGTAGATTCCCGATAAATCGCTTGTCATAGTGATAAATCGACCCAAACGATAAATGGTGAAGATAGAGCATAATTGGTTTCATGCCAACATTTGGCAAAATCAAAAGTTGCCAAATATTGGCAACTTTTTGTGAGGCTGACAAGAAAAGTTGATAGTCAACCAATCACTAGCCAACATTTGGTATTTGCCAAATATTGGCATGCCAACATTTGGCATCGAACCAGTCATCCTCATAATGCATAATCTTACCGGTCACCCCAAGAGTACCGATAAATCATATGATAAATCGTTGAATCGGAAGATTTTTTTGAACAGTGCCTTTATGTAAGTTGTATTTTTTTGGCACGATGACCAAGGAATATCACTATAGATAATTCAGGATGAAATTATCCCTAGCAAATTTGTTGATTACGACAAGTAGATCAATTAGGCCTGGAAAGTAAGAGATACAGGAAATCAGGAGAGAGATACTTTTCTTTTTCTCTAGAAGAAGAGATACACGCAATCAGGAGAGATATACTTTCCTTTTTTATAGAGGGGTAAAAATGGGATTATAAGGAATTAGGAGAATGCACCTTACATTGTGGAATTTTATCAAAAAACAAATACACGTTATATAAAGGAACGGAGGGAGTAGCTCTCTAGCCCTTGGTAAAGGATTGAGCCCGTGCTCCCCTCAAGTTAGAAATACATGCGGTCTACGAAGATTAAATGCACAAACTACCACTTGCCAAACCAATTTGGCCAAGTTGCAACAAAGGGATGTGACGGTTCTTTTTCAAATAGGTTCGCTCGCCTCGTGGGTGCACGCCCTATGTTCTACAAGGGTCATCGAGGGTAGTGCTCAATGCATGAAACACTAAGCGCATTACCACTTACGAACTTCTTTGACTTGTGACTAGTCTGGGCCTTATTAGGTCCCTCGGACTCTAGTTCTTGGCCTTCGGTCGAGCTCGAGCTCTAGGGAAGGTGAAGAGTGACCCTCCTCTGAAATTTCTTTAAGTAGAGAGTGAATGATTTACGTACCCATGAGCGGGAGATCCTATATAGCGTAGGCGGGTGGAATGTTAGAACTAGGTATTCTTTTTTCCTTGGGTCTATGAGCCCCTAGTTGGGCTAGGAGGGGTATTGTGGCCCATTAAGGAATTCCCTCCACCATATGAAGAATTTCTTGCTTAAGGCTACTTTGCTCCTTTGCTTTCACTTTTGACTTAGTATTTTATGCGCTTCTCTTTGTTTGACGTTGAATATGAAGACTTTCTTGGACTTTTATTGACCAGGGTGGCTTATTGGGACCCACAGGGGATTGCTTGAGCTTTTGTTGACCTACTTGGCTTGTGTTGACTATCATTGACTTGCATTGACCTTCCATGTGGACTGCCACGTAGGATTTGGATGGGGCCCGATATAATTTAGGCTATTCCCTCAATATGGTGAGCAACAATTTAAGCAAAGTCTTGGTGCATGGTAGATGATTTTTATCATGGACGACCGACATGGTTTAGCAAATGTCGAGATAGAGGAAATGCTCGCATGGGAGTAGAATGAGGCAGACGCTTTGTGATGACCCACAAGTGTAGGGGATCTATCATAGTACTTTCGATAAGTAAGATTGTCGAACCCAACGAGCAGCAGAAGGAAATGACAAGCGGTTTTCAATAAGGTATTCTCTGCAAGCACTGAAATTATCGGTAACAGATAGTTTTGTGATAAGGTAATTTGTAATAGGCAACAAGTAATGGAAGTAAATAAAGTGCAGCAAGATGGCCCACTCCTTTTTGTAGCAAAGGACAAGCCTGGACAAACTCTTATATGAAGGAAAACGCTCCCGAGGACACATGGGAATTATCGTCAAGCTAGTTTTCATCACGCTCATATGATTCACGTTCGTTACTTTGATAATTTGGTATGTGGGTGGACCGGTGCTTGGGTGCTGCCCTTCCTTGGACAAGCATCCCACTTATGATTAACCCCTATTGCAAGCATCCGCAACTACAAAAGAAGTATTAAGGTAAACCTAACCATAGCATGAAACATATGGATCCAAATCAGCCCCTTACGAAGAACTCATAAACTAGGGTTTAAGCTTCTGTCACTCTAGCAACCCATCATCTACTTATTACTTCCCATTGTCTTCCTCTAGGCCCAAACAATGGTGAAGTTTCATGTAGTCGATGTTCACATAACACCACTAGAGGAGAGACAACATACATCTCATCAAAATATCGAACGAATACCAAATTCACATGACTACTTATAGCAAGACTTCTCCCATGTCCTCAGGAACAAACGTAACGATACACAAATCATATTCATGTTCATAATCAGAGGTATATTAATATGCATAAAGGATCTGAACATATGATCTTCCACCAAATAAACCAACTAGCATCAACTACAAGGAGTAATCAACACTACTAGCAACCCACATGTACCAATCTGAGGTTTTGGGGCAAAGATTGGATACAAGAGATGAACTAGGGTTTAAGAGGAGATGGTGCTGGTGAAGATGTTGATGGAGATTGACCCCCTCCCGATGAGAGGATCGTTGGTGATGACGATGGTGATTATTTCCCCCTCCCGGAGGGATGTTTCCCTGGCAGAACAGCTCCGCCGGAGCCCTAGATTGGTTCCGCCAAGGTTCCGCCTCATGGCAGCGGTGTCTCTTCCCGATAGCTTGCTTGTGATTTTTTTCCAGGGTAAAAGACTTCATATAGCAGAAGATGGGCACTGGAGGCCTCCCAAGGGGCCCACAAGGTAGGGGGCGCGCCCAGGGGGTAGGGCGCGCCCCCACCCTCGTGGCCAGGGTGTGGGCCCCCTCTGGTTGGTTCTTTCTCCAGTATTTTTTATATATTCCAAAACTTGCCTCCGTGAAGTTTCAGGATTTTTGGAGCTGTGCAGAATAGGTCTCTAATATTTGCTCCTTTTCCAGCCCAGAACTCCAGCCGCCGGCATTCTCCCTCTTCATGCAAACCTTGTAAAATAAGAGAGAATAGGCATAAGTATTGTGACATAACATGTAATAACAGCCAATAATTCAATAAATATCGATATAAAAGCATGATACAAAATGAACGTATCAACTCCCTCAAGCTTAGACCTCGCTTGTCCTCAAGCGGAAGCCGATAATGAAAAATATGTCCACATGTTTAGAGATAGAGGTGTCAATAAAATAAAATACGGACATGAGGGCATCATGATCATTCTTATAACAGCAACATATATGAATATTGTCATATGATTTCTTATGCTCAAGTAATAATCTATTCACAATGTCAAGTATGAATCAGAAACTTCATTGAAAACTAGCAAACTATAATCTCAGTCATTGAAGCAATTGCAATTTGTCATAACATCAGAAAGAGTCAATATAAGAGCTTTTCAGCAAGTCCACATACTCAACTATCATTTAGTCTTTCATAATTGCTAACACTCACGCAATACTTATGGGTATGGAGTTTTAATCGGACACAGAGAAAGATAGGGGCTTATAGTGTTGCCTCCCAACCTTTTACCTCAAGGGTAATGTCAACAATAATAATTCATGCTAACTTACATCCAATTGGATATATATATACCATGATCTTTCCAACACAATGTGCTTACCAAAGGATAAAATGTAAAAAAGGAAAGGTGAAGATCACCATGACTCTAGTATAAGGTATAAGACAAAAGTAAAAGATAGGCCCTTCGCAGAGGGAAGCAGAGGTTGTCATGTGCTTTTATGGTTGGATGCACGAAATCTTAATGAAAAAGAATGTCACTTTATATTGCCACTTGTGATATGGGCCTTTATTATGAAGTCCGTCGCTTTTATTGCTTCCATATAAAGCTTACTTTCTCCACACTAATAAATCATACATATTTAGAGAGCAGTTTTTATTGCATGCAACGATGACAACTTACTTGAAGGATCTTACTCAATCCATAGGTAGATATGGTGGACTCTCATGGCAAAACCGGGTTTAAGGATATTTGGAAGCACAAGTAGTATCTCTACTTGGTGCAAAGGATTTGGCTAGCATGAGGGGGAAAGGCAAGCTCAACATGTTGGGTGATCCATGACAATATACTTTATTTCAGATATAAGAAAACATAACCCATTACGTTGTCTTCCACGTCCAACATCAACTCTTTAGCATGTCATATTTTAATGAGTGCTCACAATCATAAAAGATGTCCAAGATAGTATATTTATATGTGAAAACCTCTCTTTCTTTATTACTTCCTATTAATTGCAACGATGACCAAAGCTATGTTTGTCAACTCTCAACAACTTTTATTCATCATACTCTTTATATGTGAAGTCATTACTCTCCATAAGATCAATATGATCTCTTTTATTTTTATTCTTTCTCTTTTATTTTATTTTTATTCCCTCAAGATCATAGCAAGATAATCAAGCCCTTGACTCAACACTAATCTTTATTATATATAGCTCACGGACTCGATTACATAGAGGTATCATAAAGCAAAACCCAAAACTAGATCATACTAAAATTTTATTCTATTAGATCTAGACATTACCAAAAGGATCAAACTAAGAAAAAGGTAAAGATAGGAGTGTGATGGTGATACGATACCGGGGCACCTCCCCCAAGCTTGGCAGTTGCCAAGGGGAGTGCCCATACCCGATACTCAGTTTTCCTTCCTCGGAGGTGGTGATGATGGAGTTGTTGATGGCGTAGGCTTGTCGTCCCTCTTCCAAGGCATAGGCTCACCATCGTAGAAAGATGATCGGGTCTCCAGGATCCTCAAATCTGCAGCCAAACTCATCAACTTGAATCTATATTCATACTCACAGTTTTGATTTTGAAGGTCATAGATCTGGGCTTGGAGGTGCTCGATTTTCTCGTGAAGCTTGAAGATGGCCTCCCCAATGTTCTTGGCATCCAGCTTGTGGTTGTTTGTGAACTCTGCGATCATCATGTGGTTGGTGTGGAGTCTGCGTTCCACCATCCCTTGGCACTTGGAAATTTGCTACTCCATTGCTTCGAGTCTTGTCTCCACGCTTCCGGTCCTCCTGGGTCCCTCAACATCGCGGATGTGCAGCACCCCATCATGCATCTCAATGGTTTGAGGATGTTGCAGCACTTCCGCGAGGTAGGGGTTGATGACCTTCTCGAAGAACTTGTCCTTGGGGGCACTTCGAGACGTCATGGTGATCTAGATCTGTCAGAAAAATAGCTCAAAACAAAAACAGAGGATATTTGCGTGGTACAGTGGTCAAAACCTTCGGGAGATTATATAATGAATTTTTACCGACCAAAAGAAGTATCGTGCAAGAAAATGGAGTCCAGAGAGCGCACGAGGTGCCCACGAGGCAGGGGGGCGCGCCCAGGGGGTAGGGCGCGCTCTCCACCCTCGTGGGTGCCTCGTGTCCTTCCCAGACTACTTCTTATTTTCCTATTTTCTTTAATATTCCAAAACGGAGAAAAATTACCATTAGAACTACTCCCTCCGTTCCTAAATATAAGTCTTTCTAGAGATTTCACTAAGAGACTACATACGGATGTATATAGACATATTTTAGAATGTAGATTCACTCATTTTGCTCCGTATGTAGTCCTTTATTGGAGACTTATATTTTGGAACGGAGGGAGTATTTTGGAGTCGGTTTACTTACCGTACCACGTACCTCTTCCTTTTCGGAGTCTGAAACATTCTGGAAGGTGTCCCTTATGTTTTCCTCCGGGGTTACGGTTTCAATAACATTAGTTTCAACATTTATAGGATTACCTGAGATATAGTGTTTGATTCTTTGACCGTTCACCACCTTCGGATTTGTGCCTTCGAAGTTGTTGATTTTATGGCACCGGAACGATAGACCTCCTCGATAACGTAAGGACCTTCTCATTTATAGAGAAGTTTTCCTGCAAAAAATCTTAAACGAGAGTTGAAAAGCAACACATAATCACCTACATTAAACTCATGCTTTTGTATCCTTTTGTCATGCCATCTTTTAACCTTTTCTTTAAACAGTTTGGCATTCTCATAGGCCTGGGTTCTCCATTCATCAAGTGAGCTTATGTCAAATAACCTCTTCTCACTGGCAAGTTTAAAATCATAATTGAGCTCTTTAATGGCCCAATATGCCTTATGTTCTAGTTCGAGAGGTAAGTGACATGCTTTTCCATAAACCATTTTATACGGAGACATACCCATAGGATTTTTATATGCAGTTCTGTAGGCCCATAAAGCATCATCAAGTTTCTTAGACCAATTCTTTCTAGATCTATTAACAGTCTTTTGCAAAATTAATTTGAGCTCTCTATTACTAAGTTCTACTTGACCACTAGACTACGGGTGATATGGGGATGCAATTCTATGATTAACATCATACTTAGCAAGCATTTTACGAAAAGCACCATGAATAAAATGTGAACCACCATCAGTCATTAAATATCTAGGGACTCCAAACCTCGAAAAAATAACTTCTTTAAGCATCTTAATGGAGGTGTTATGATCAGAACTACTAGTTGGAATAGCTTCTACCCACTTAGTAATGTAATCAACAGCAACTAAAATATGTGTATAGCCATTAGACGAAGGAAACGGTCCCATATAATGAAAGCCCCAAACATCAAATGGTTCAATAACAAGTGAATAGTTCATAGGCATTTCTTGACGTCTGCTAATATTACCAATTCTTTGACATTCATCACAAGACAAGACAAACTTACAGGCATCTTTGAAGAGAGTAGGCGAATAAAAACCGGATTGCAATACCTTATGTGCAGTTCTATCTCCAGCGTGGTGTCCTCCATAAGCTTCGGAGTGACACTTGCATAGGATCTGTTCCTGTTCATACTCAGGTATACAATGTCTAATAACACCGTCTACTCCTTCTTTATACAGGTGTGGGTCATCCCAGAAGTAATGTCTTAAATCATAGAAAAACTTTTTTCTTTTGCTGGTATGTGAAACTAGGTGGTATAAATTTAGCAACAATGTAATTAGCATAATCAGCATACCATGGAGCAGCACGAGAAGCATTTATGACAGCTAATTGTTCATCAGTAAAGCTATCATCAATAGGTAGTGGGTCATCAATAACATTATCTAACCTAGACAAGTTGTCTGCAACGGGGTTCTCAGCTCCCTTTCTATCAATAATAATATGCAAATCAAATTCTTGTAGTAGGAGAACCCATCTAATAAGTCTAGGTTTAGTATGTTTCTTTTCCATAAGATATCTAATAGCATCATGATCAGTGTGAACAGTTACTTTAGAATCAACAATATAAGGTCTGAACTTATCACAAGCAAATATAACTGCTAAATATTCTTTTTCAGTAGTACCATAATTTCTCTGGGCACTGTCTAGAGTTTTACTAGCATATTGGATAACATTTAATTTCTTATCAACTCTTTGTCCTAGAACATCACCTACAGCATAATCACTAGCATCGCACATAATTTCAAAGGGTAAATTCCAATCAGGAGGCTGAACAATGGGTGCAGAAATCAAAGCTTTCTTAAGTATTTCAAATGCTTCTACACAATCATCATCAAAGACAAAAGTAATATCTTTTTGTAAGAGATTAGTGAGAGGACTAGAGATTTTTGAGAAGTCTTTAATGAACCTCCTATAAAAACCGGCATGACCAAGGAAACTTCTTATACCTTTAATGTCCTTAGGACACGACATCTTTTCAATAGCATCAACTTTAGCTTTATCAACTTCAATACGTCTTTCAGAAATTTTATGCCCCAAGACAATACCTTCATTAACCATAAAGTGGCACTTTTTCCAATTCAAGACAAGATTAGTTTCTTCACATCTCTGCAAAACTCGATCAAGGTTGCTCAAACAATCATCAAAAGAAGTTCCGTCTACGGAGAAATCATCCATGAAAACCTCAATAATCTTTTTACAAAAATCAGAGAATATAGCCATCATGCATCTTTGAAAGGTAGCAGGTGCATTACATAAACCAAAAGGCATATGTCTATAAGCAAAGGTACCGAAAGGGCAAGTAAAAGTGGTCTTTTCTTGATTCTCTTTTGACACAGGTATTTGAGAGAAACCAGAATAACCATCTAGAAAGCAAAAATGCGTATGTTTGGATAATCTTTCTAGCATTTGATCAATAAAAGGTAAAGGGTAATGATCCTTTTTAGTAGCTTTATTTAATTTCCATAAATCAATTACCATTCTATAACCTGTAATAATTCTTTGTAGGATCAATTCATCTTTATCATTAGGAACAACAGTAATACCTCCCTTCATAGGCACACAATGGACAGGACTTACCCACTGCTATTAGCAACGGGATAAATTATACCTGCCTCCAGAAGCTTTAATATTTCTTTTCTCATCACTTCTTTCATCTTAGGATTTAATTAACCTTCGTTGGTGATCAACAACCGGTTTAGCGTCTTTCTCCAATTTTATTTTGTGCTGGCACAAAGTGGGACTAATGCCCTTAAGATCATCAAGAGTATATCCAATAGTAGCACCGTGCTTCTTCAGAGTTTTCAATAATTTCTTTTCTTCATGCTCTGAAAGGTTAGTACTAATAATAACATGATATATCTTCTTTTCATCAAGATAAGCATATTTAAGAGTATCAGGTAATGGTTTAAGCTCAAACACGGGATCACCCTTGGGTGGAGGGGGATCCCCTAGGATTTCAACAGGCAAGTTGTGTTTCAAAATAGGTCCCTGTTTAAAGAATACTTCATCTATTTCCCTTCTTTCATTCATAAACATATCATTTTCATGGTCGAGCAAGTATTGTTCTAAAGGATCATTAGGAGGCACGACAATAGAGGCAAGACCAATAATTTCATCTTTACTAGGTAATTCTTTATCATGGGGTTGTCGACGAAATTTAGCAAAATTAAACTCATGAGACATATCCCCCAAACCAATAGTAACAACATCCTTTTTGCAATCTATCCTAGTATTAACAGTATTCAAGAAGGGTCTACCAAATATGATGGGACAAAATTTATCTTGTGGGGAACCAAGAACAAGAAAATCAACAGGATATTTAACTTTCCCACACAAGACTTCAACATCTCTAACAATCCCAACTGGTGAAATAGTGTCTCTATTGGCAAGCTTAACTGTAACATCAATTTCCTCTATCTCAGCAGGTGCAATATCATGCATAATTTCTTTGTATAAGGAACGAGGTATTGCACTTGCACTAGCACCCATATCACATAAGCCATGATAGCAATGATCTCCTATTTTAACAGAAATAACAGGCATGCCTACAACAGGTCTATGTTTATTTTTAGTATCAGGTCTAGCAATTCTAGCAGCTTCATCACAGAAGTAAATAACATGCCCATCAATATTATCAGCCAAGAGATCTTTAACCATAGCAATACTAGGTTCAACTTTAATTTGCTCAGGGGGTGTAGGTGTTCTAGTGTTACTCTTACGAACCACAGTTGAAGCTTTAGCATGATCCTTTATTCTAACAGGGAAAGGTGGTTTCTCAGTATAAATAGTAGGAACAATAGGATCAACATTATAAGTAATAGTTTTTTCTTCAACTTTAATAGGTGCAACTACTTTTACTTCAATGTGAGGATTATAGTTAAACCATTTCTCATTAGGGAGATCAACATGAGTAGCAAAGGATTCATATAAAGGAGCTACTATCTCAGAGTCAAGTCCATATTTAGTGCTAAATTCACAGAAAACATCGGTATCCATAAAAGATTTAACACAATCAAATTTAGGTGTTATACCTGACTCCTTACCTTCGTCGAGGTCCTAATCTTCAGAATTGTGTTTAATTCTTTCCAATAAATCCCATTTGAATTCAATAGTCTTCATCATAAAAGAACCAGTACAAGAAGTATCGAGCATGGAGCGATTATTAAGAGAAAGCCGAGCATAAAATTTTTGAATAATAATTTCTCTTGAGAGCTCATGATTGGGCATGAATATAACATTGACTTAAGCCTCCCCCAAGCTGGAGCAATGCTTTCTCCTTCGCGAGGCCAAAAATTATATATATAATTACGATCACGATGAACAAGATGCATAGGATAAAACTTCTGATGAAATTCCAATTTCAATCAGTTGTAGTTCCATGATCCCATATCTTCACATAGCCTAAACCATGTCATTGCCTTTCCCTTCAAAGATAAAGGGAAGACCTTCTTCTTGATAACATCCTCGGGCATACCTGCAAGCTTAAATAATCCACAAACTTCATCCACATAGATTAGGTGCAAATCAGGATGTAATGTTCCATCACCTGTGAAAGGATTAGCTAGCAGTTTCTCTATCATACCCGAAGGAATTTCAAAGTAAAAAATTTCAGTAGGTTCAGTAGGTTGAGGAGCAACTCTTTGCTCTACTAGTCGGGGTGAAGATACCCTGAACAAGCCCCTCAAAGGATTATGTTCCATAGTAACAAGTGACAATAAATTTCAGCACACTATATAAATTTTTCCGTACCAAATTCCACCTACCAAAGGCGCTTCACTCCCCGGCAACGGCTCCAGAAAAGAGTCTTGATGACCCACAAGTGAAGGGGATCTATCGTAGTCCTTTCGATAAGTAAGAGTGTCGAACCCAACGCTGACCGGAAGGAAATGCCAAGCGGTTTTCATAAGGTATTCTCTGCAAGCACTGAAATTATCGGTAATAGATAGTTTTGTGATAAGGTAATTTGTAACGGGCAACAAGTAATGAAAGTAAATAAAGTGCAGCAAGATGGCCCAATCCTTTTTGTAGCAAAGGACGAGCCTGGACAAACTCTTATATGAAGGAAAACGCTCCCGAGGACACATGGGAATTATCGTCAAGCTAGTTTTCATCATGCTCATATGATTCACGTTCGTTACTTTGATAATTTGGTATGTGGGTGGACCGGTGCTTGGGTGCTGCCCTTCCTTGGACAAGCATCCCACTTATGATTAACCCCTATTGCAAGCATCCGCAACTACAAAAGAAGTATTAAGGTAAACCTAACCATAGCATGAAACATAGGGATCCAAATCACCCCTTACGAAGCAACTCATAAACTAGGGTTTAAGATTCTGTCACTCTAGCAACCCATCATCTAGTTATTACTTCCCAATGCCTTCCTCTAGGCCCAAACAATGGTGAAGTGTTATGTAGTCGACGTTCACATAACACCACTAGAGGAGAGACAACATACATCTCATCAAAATATCGAACGAATACCAAATTCACGTGACTACTTATAGCAAGACTTCTCCCATGTCCTCAGGAACAAACGTAACTACTCAAAAATCATATTCATTTTCATAATCAGAGGTATATTAATATGCATAAAGGATCTGAACATATGATCTTCCACCAAATAAACCAACTAGCATCAACTACAAGGAGTAATCAACACTACTAGCAACCCACAGGTACCAATCTGAGGTTTTGGGGCAAAGATTGGATACAAGTGATGAACTAGGGTTTGAGAGGAGATGGTGCTGGTGAAGATGTTGATGGATATTGACCCCCTCCCGATGAGAGGATCGTTGTTGATGACGATGGTGATGATTTCCCCCTCCCAAAGGGATGTTTCCCCGGCAGAACTGCTCCGCCGGAGCCCTAGATTGGTTCTGCCTCGTGGTGGCGGTGTTTCTTCCTGAAAGCTTGCTTGTGATTTTTTCCAGGGTAAAAGACTTCATATAGCAAAAGATGGGCACCAGAGGCCTGCCAGGGGGCCCACGAGGTAGGGGGCGCGCCCAGGGGGTAGGGCGCGCCCCCACCCTCGTGGCCAGGGTGTGGCCCCCCTCTGGTTGATTCTTTCTCTAGTATTTTTATATATTCCAAAACGTGCCTCCGTGAAGTTTCAGGACTTTTGGAGCTGTGCAGAATAGGTATCTAATATTTGCTCCTTTTCCAGCCCAGAATTCCAGTTGCCGGCATTCTCCCTCTTCATGCAAACCTTGTAAAATAAGAGAGAACAGGCATAATATTGTGACATAACGTGTAATAACAGCCCATAATGCAATAAATATCGATATAAAAGCATGATGCAAAATGGACGTATCACTTTGGTTTTGGAGAGTTTAATTACACACGTTACTTGCACTCCGGGAATACCTAGGGCGATGAGCCAACTAACAACGTGTCCGGAAGGAGTAGAAGAGGAAAAATTATAAATGATGTAGTTTTTAGGGCGTTTTACTACTAGGAAATATGGTAGATGCTTAGCAGTAGCACTAGGTATGGAGTCGGCGCTATTGTTAAATAGCGGTAGCGTGGGTACAGAACCAGTACCACATGTATATCTTAGTAGCAGCGCGGGCTAGGCCACCCAACACTACTACTAAGTGGTCCCCACGGCACCCCCCGGGGGAGGCAATAGCAGCGTTGAGTATACCACCCACACCGCTACTAATCTCATTGCAGTAGCATTGGTCCTAGATCCCGTGTTGCTACTATTTATACACGGGGCCAACCTGTGGGCCCCGACTAGCAGTAGCATTTGGTTTGGACCCAGCGATATAGGTAATGAGCTTAGCAGTAGCGCGAGTCCTTCCCCCGCGCTACTGCTATGCTACCCTTATCCTCTACCGGGGCCAGTTGCTCACTCTCCCTCTCCACTATCTCTCCCTCCCTCACCACACGTCGTCCTTCTCCTGCGCCGTCGCCGCACTACCGTCCTGCTCGATAAGCTTCCTCCCTCCTCCAGCCGTTGGCCCTCCTCCTTCCTCCACCCACCACCCCTCCTTCCTCCTCCCTAGGTTTTGGGGATTTTCTTCAAGTTCTAGAATTTCTTCAAGTTCTAGGTCTAGATGGATATGGTGTGCTAAATGGTCCTGTTATATGCAAGTTTTTATAGGTCTTCAAGTTCTAGGTATATAAGTTTCATTATAAATTGATTATCAAGTGCATAAAAAATATAACCATCTCAGGCTTTTGAATTCAAAAAATTCATAGATGTAGTAGTAGTACATATCATGAGGATTTTTCTGAACATTTTGAATTGATTGGCATCAAAAGAATGTACTATGAGTAGCTATGAAAATGTGAAGCTAGAATTGTTTTGAAATGAAAATGTGAAGCTAGTATTTTTTTTGAAATGAAAATGTGAAGCTAGTAATTTTTTTGAAATGATAATATATTTGGATAGCATATCAAGTTACTTTTCTATAAAAAAAGATCTTGAATCTGTTCATGCTTAAAGTTATCCTGAAACTCTTTACTCAAGTAACCTTCTCATTAGTGTTTACATGTTGCTGTTGTGATGATGATGTTGTTGCTGCTTTGAATGCTCATGTGTGACTGCTCATGTGGTGCAGGGTCGATCACTGACGAGCTGCTCGACGATACTCGGAAGATCACCGACGACACCCGCATCCTCGACAGCCATCTAGTGAGTAAAGATGGTCTATTTGCACATGTGATATGTGGACTAGTGTTGTGTAGTACTAATGCTATCACACATTGACATTAGGAAATGTCATATGATGGATATGTCTACTACATGTGTATGTGCTTGCCCAAGTGCTATCTTGGCTTTTATTGTTTGCAGGGAAACTCCGCGTGGCCTATGTTTCGCTGAGATGTTGATTCATTTTTGTTCCATCAAATTTCAGGCGCTCGATATGTCATGTTTTTAGCAAAGGTCGTGCTGAAATTTTTCGTGAATTTTGGCTTGACTTGTGCTAAAAAGTAGGACATATCGAGTGCCCGTGATTTGCCGGAACGGGAATTTAACATCCTGACAAAATATAGACCATTTTTTAGGTCATTAATAGATACATGTAATGTTAATTGACTGATGCTTCGGGTTCACTTTCAGTCTGTTGGTGCTCCTTGTATGAATTTTAGTCTGTTCTTGAAGGAATGATGCTGACTGTTGTCGTGGGGGGTCGTTTCCCTCTTCTTCTTGTCATGATGTACCTTGGTAATGCACAAGAGAAGTGGGGAAGCAACCATCACTGACGGTCAAAATATCAGAGAGTGAGTTTGTGATGCCCCGACTTAATCGTGCACTAATCATATACGCAAACATGCACGATCAAGATCAGAGACTCGCAGGAACATATCACAACACAACTCTAGACACAAATAAAAGTCATACAAGCTTTATATTACAAGCCAGGGGCCTCAAGGGCTAGGATACATAAGCTCGAATACAAACGAGTCAGCGGAAGCAACAATATCTGAGTATAGACATAAGGTAAACAAGTTTGCTCAGAAGGCCAGCACAAACATCAACTGAAGGAAATATGCCCTAGAGGCAATAATAAAGTTGTTATTTTATATTTCCTTATTCATGATAAATTTTTATTATTCATGCTAGAATTGTATTGATCGGAAACCTAAATACATGTGTGAATATATAAACAAACATCATTTCCCTAGTGAGCCTCCACTTGACTAGCTCGTTGATAAAAAGATGGTTAGGGTTTCCTAGCCAATAACGAGATCACATCATTAGCAGAATGATGTGATGGACAAGACCCGTCCGTTAGCTTAGCATATTGACCGTTCAGTTTTATTGCTATTGCTTTCTTCATGTCAAATACATATTCCTTCGACTATGAGATTATGCAACTCCCGGATATAGGACGAATGCCTTGTGTGCTATCAAACGTCATAACGTAATTGGGTGATTATAAAGATGCGCTAAAGGTATCTCCGAAGGTGTTTGTTGAGTTGGCATAGATCGAGATTAGGATTTGTCACTCCGATCGGAGAGGTATCTCTGGGGCCTCTTGGTAATACACATCATAAGCTTGCAAGCAAACGACTAAGGAGTTGGTCACAAGGTGATGTATTATGAAACGAGTAAAGAGACTTGCCGGTAACGAGATTGAACTAGGTACGAAGATACCGACGATCGAATCTAGGGCAAGTAACATACCGATAGACAAAGGGAATAACGTATGTTGTCATAACGGTTTGACAAATAAAGATATTCATAGAATATGTAGGAGCCAATATGAGCATCCATGTTCTGCTATTCGTTATTGATCGGAGAGGTGTCTCGGTCATGTCTACATAGTTCTCAAACCCGTAGGGTCCGCACGCTTAACATTCGATGACGATATTGTATTATATGAGTTATGTGATTTTGGTGAGCGAATGTTGTTCGGAGTCCCGGGAGAGATCACGGACATGAAGAGGAGTCTCGAAATGGTCGAGAGGTAAAGATTGATATATAGGACGATAGTATTCGGACATCGTAAATGTTCCGGAGTGTGTCAGGTACTTATCGGGTCACCGGAAGGGGTTTCGGGCACCCCCGACAAAAGATATGGGCCTTATAGGCCAAGAGGGGAACGCACCAGACACAAGGGGCTGGTGCGCCCCACATATGGGCCGGCCAGGGATGGAGAAGGAAAGGGGAAGGGAGAAAGGCAAGTGTGGATTAGGATTCCCACTTCCTTCTCTCTCCCCCCTCTTTCCTTCCCCCTCCGTAAAAAAATGGCAGGGGGCGCAGGGCAAGGAAGCCCCAAGGGGGTTGGCGGCCAGCACTTGGGTGCCTCCTGGCCTCTCCCCTCCCCCTCATACCTATATATATGTGGGGAAGGGGGCGCCTAGAACACACAACATCAATTGTTAGCCGTGTGCGGCGCCCCCTCCATAGTTTACACCCCCGGTCATATTCTTGCGGTGCTTAGGCAAAGCCGTGCGAGGATCACTTCACCATCACTGTCACCATGTCGTCATGCTGATGGAACTCATCTACTTCCTCGACACCTTGCTGGATCAACAAGGCGAGGGACGCCACCGAGCTGAACGTGTGGAGAACTCGGAGGTGCCGTGCGTTCAGTACTTGATCGGTCGGAGCTAGAAGAAGTTTGACTACATCAACCGCGTTGTCAAACGCTTCCGCTTACGGTCTACGAGGGTACGTAGACACACTCTCCTCTCGTTGCTATGCATCTCCATGGATAGATCATTGCGTGTGCGTAGATTTTTTTTGTTTCTCATGCAACGATTCCCAACAGTGGTATCTGAGCCAGGTCTATGCGTAGATGATATGCATGAGTAGAACACACAGAGTTGTGGGAGGTGATAGACATACTTCTTACAACCAACATCTTATTTTGATTCGGCGGTATTGTGGGATGAAGCGGCCCGGACCAACCTTACATGTCCACGCACATGAGGCCGGTTCCACCGACAGACATGCAACTAGTTGTGCATAAAGGTGGCTTGCGGGTGTCTGTTTCTCCTACTTTAGTTGAATCAAATTTGACTACGGCCGGTCCTTGAAGAAGGTTAAAACATCAAACTTGATGAAACACCGTTGTGGTTTTGATGCGTAGGTAAGAACGGTTCTTGCTAGAAGCCCGTAGCAGCCACGTAAAACTTGCAACAACAAAGTAGAGGACGTCTAACTTGTTTTTGCAGGATATGTTGTGATGTGACATGGTCAAGACATGATGTGATATATGTAATTGTATGAGATGATCATGTTTTGTAAAAGTTATCGGCAACCGGCAGGAGCCTTATGGTTGTCTCTTTATTGGAAATGCAAATACCATGTAGTTGCTTTACTTTATCATTATGCGCAGCGATAGTTGTAGAAGCAATAGTTGGTGAGACGACCACGACGCAATGATGGAGATCAAGGTGTCGAGCCGGTGACGATGGATATCAGACTCATGCCTGTATTGAGAGGTATGAGACCTCTGACAAGTACTTTGCCTACAAGATGGAGGAGAATAGCTCAACCAGTGAGCATGTGCTCAGAATGTCTGGGTACTACAATCACTTGAATCAAGTGGGAGTTAATCTTCCAGATAAGATAGTGATTGACAGAGTTCTCTAGTCACTATCACCAAGATACTAGAACTTTGTGGTGAACTATAATAAGCAAGGGATGACGAAAATGATTCCTGAGCTCTTCGCAATGCTGAAGTTGGTGAAGGTAGAAATCAAGAAATAGCATCAAGTGTTGATGATTAACTGGACCACTAGTTTCAAGAAAAATGGCGAGGAAAAATAAAGGGAACTTTAAGAAGAATGGCAACCAAGTTTCCACTCCCATGAAGAAGCCCAAAGATGGACCCAAGCCTGAAACTGAGTGCCTCTACTACAAAGGAAATGGTCACTGGAAGCGGAACTGTCCCAAATACTTGGCGGATAAGAAGGATGGCAAAGTGAAAGGTATATTTGATATACATGTTATTGATGTGTACCTTGCTAGTGTTCATAGTAGCGCCTGGGTATTTGATACCAGTTCAGTTGCTAAGATTAGTAATTCGAAACAGGAGTTGCAGAATAAACATAGACTAGTTAAGGGCGAAGTGACGATGTGTGTTGGAAGTGATACCAAGGTTGATACGATCACCATCGCACACTCCCTCTACCTTTGGGATTAGTGTTGAACCTAAATAACTGTTATTTGGTGTTTGCGTTGAGCATGAATATTATTTGATCATGTTTTTTGCAATACAGTTCCTCAGTTAAGTCAGAGAATAATTGTTGTTCTATTTACATGAATAAATCCTTATATGGTCATACACTCAATGTGAATGGTTTACTGAATCTCGATCACAGTGATACACATATTCATAATATTGATGCCAAAATATGCAAAGTTAATAATGATATTGCAACATACTTGTGGCACTGCCGTTTAGGTCATATTGGTGTAAAGCGCATGAAGAAACTCCATGCAGATGGACTGTTGGAATCACTTGATTATGACTCGAACCATGCCTCATGGGCAAGATGACTAAAACTCCATTCTCCAGAACAATGGAGCGAGCCAATGACTTATTGGAAATAATACATACCGATGAGTGTCGAGGCATGCGGCGGGTATCATTATTTTCTAACCTTCACAGAAGATTTGAGCAGATATGGGTATATCTACTTAATGAAACACAAGTCTGAAACATTTGAAAAGTTCAAAGAATTTTAGAGTGAAGTGGAGAGTCATCGTAACAAGAAAATAAAGTTTCTACTATCTGATCGCAGAGGCGAATATTTGAGTTACGAGTTTGGCCTTCATTTAAAACAATGTGGAATAGTTTCACAACTCACGCCTAATGGTGTGTCCGAACGTCGTAACCGTACTTTATTAGATATGGTGTGTTCTATGATGTCTCTTACCGATTTATCACTATCGTTTTGGGGTTATGCATTAGAGATAACTGCATTCATGTTAAATAGGGCAACGTCTAAATCTGTTGATATGACACCGTATGAACTGTGGTTTGGCAAGAAACCTAAAATGTCGTTTCTTAAAGTTTGGGATTGCGGGACTTATGTCAAAAGGCTTCAGCCTGATAAGCTCAAACCCAAATCGGAGAAGTGCATCTTCATAGGATACCCTAAGGAAACAATTGGGTACACCTTCTGCCACAGATCCGAAGGCAAGATCTTTGTCGCCAAGAATGGAACCTTTACAGAGAAGGAGTTTTTTCTCGAAAGAAGTGAGTGGGAGGAAAGTAGAACTTGGTGAGGTAATTGTACCTTCTCTCGAATTGGAAAGTAGCACATCGGTGAAATCTGTTCCCGTGATGCCTACACCAACTAGTGAGGAACATAATGATGATGATCATGAAACTTCAGATCAAGTTACTAATGGACCTCGTAGGTCGAACAGAGCATGTTCCGCACCAGAGTGGTACGGTAATCCTGTCCTGGAAGTCATGTTACTAGACCATGACGAACCTACGAACTATGAAGAAGCTATGATGAGCCCAGATTCCGGTAGATGGCTTGAGGCCATGAAATCTGAGATAGGATCCATGTATGAGAACAAAGTGTGGACTTTGGTGGACTTGCCCGATGATCGGCAAGCCATAGAGAATAAATGGATCTTCAAGAAGAATACTGATGCTGATGGTAATGTAACTGTCTACAAAGCTTGACTTGTTGCAAAAGGTTTTCGACAAGTTCAAGGTGTTGACTACGATGAGACTTTCTCACCCGTAGCGATGCTTAAGTCCGTCCGAATCATGTTAGCAATTGCCGCATTTTATGATTATGAAATCTGGCAAATGAACATCAAAACTACATTCCTTAATGGATTTCTTAAAGAAGAGCTGTATATGATGCAACTAAAAGGTTTTGTCGATCCTAAAGGTGCTAATAAAGTCTGCAAGCTCCAGCGATCCATCTATGGACTCGTGCAAGCATCTCGGAGTTGGAATATATGCTTTGATGAGGTCATCAAAACATATGGTTTTATACAGACTTTCGTAGAAGCCTGTATTTACAAGAAAGTGAGTGGGAGCTCTATAACATTTCTAATATTATATGTGGATGACATATTGTTGATTGGAAATGATGTAGAATTTCTAGATAGCATAAAAGGATACTTGAATAAGAGTTTTTCAATGAAAGACCTCAGTGAAGCTGCTTATATATTTGGCATCAAGATCTATAGAGATAGATCAAGACGCTTAATAGGACTTCACAAAGCACATACCTTGACAAAGTTTTGAAGAAGTTCAAAATGGATCAGTCAAAGAAAGAGTTCTTGCCTATATTGCAAGGTGTGAAATTGAGTCAGACTCAAAGCCCGACCACGACAGTAGATAGAAAGAGAATGAAAGTCATTCCCTATGCCGCAGCCATAGGTTCTATAAAGTATGCCATGCTATGTACCAGACCTATTGTGTGGCTTTCTATGAGTTTGGCCGGGGGGCACAATAGTGATCCAGGAGTAGATCACTGGACATCGGTCAAAATTATCCTTAGAGTACTAAGGAAATGTTTCTCAGTTATGGAGGTGATAAAGGGTTCATCGTAAAGGGTTACGACGACGCAAGCTATAACACTAATCTAGATGACTCTGAGTCTCAATCTGGATACGTGTTGAAAGTGGGAGCAATTAGCTAGAGTAGCACCATGCAGAGCATTGTAGACATAGAAATTTGCAAATATAAATACAGATCTGGATGTGATAGACTCGTTGACTAAACTTCTCTCACAAGCAAAACATGATCACACCTTAGTACTCTTTGGGTGTTAATCACATGGTGATGTGAACTAGATTATTGACTCCAGTAAACTCTTTGGGTATTGGTCACATGGCGATGTGAACTATGGGTGTGAATCACATGACGATGTGAACCAGATTATTGACTCTAGTGCAAGTGGGAGACTGAAGGAAATATGCCCTAGAGGCAATAATAAAGCTGTTATTTTATATTGCCTTATTCATGATAAATGTTTATTATTCATCCTAGAATTGTATTGATCGGAAACCTAAATACATGTGTGAATATATAAACAAACACAGTGTCCTAGTGAGCCTCTACTTGACTAGCTCGTTGATCAAAGATGGTTAAGGTTTCCTAACCATGGACATGAGTTGTCATTTTATAGTGGGATCATATCATTAGGAGAATGATGTGATGGACAAGACCCATCCGTTAGCTTAGCATATTGATCGTTCAGTTTTATTGTTGTTGCTTTCTTCATGTCAAATACATATTACTTCGACTATGAGATTATGCAACTCTCGGATACTAGAGGAATGCCTTGTGTGCTATCAAACGTCACAACGTAACCGGGTGATTATAAAGATGCTCTACAGGTATCTCCGAAGTTGTTTGTTGAGTTGGCATAGATCGAGATTAGGATTTGTCACTGTGGGTATCAGAGAGGTATCTGTGGGCCCTCTCGGTAATACACATCATAAGCTTGCAAGCAAACGACTAAGGAGTTGGTCACATGGTGATGTATTACGGAACGAGTAAAGAGACTTGCCGGTAACAAGATTGAACTAGGTATGTGATGTTGCTTGAGGCTATGTCGGTATTTCCCCAAAGAGGAAGGGATGATGCAACACAGCAGCGGTAGGTATTTCCCTCAGATATGAAACCAAGGTTATCGAACTAGTAGGAGAACCAAGCAACACAACATAAACATCCCCTGCACACAAATAACAACCACTCGCAACCTGACGTGTTAAAGGGGTTGTCAATCCCTTTCGGGTAACGGCGCCAGAAACGGTGCGTGGACGGGAGAAAATTGTAATAGATTAAATAAACATATCGCAAATAAATAAAAGTGCAGCAAGATATTTTTGTGTTTTTGTTTTAATAGATCTGAAAATAAAAGCAAGGAAAAAGTAGATCGCAAGCAAATATATGAGAAAGAAGACCCGGGGGTCGTAGGTTTCACTAGTGGCTTCTCTCGAGAAAGATAGCAAATGGTGGGTAAACAAATTACTGTTGGGCAATTGATAGAACCTCAAATAATTATGACGATATCCAGGCAATGATCAATATATAGGCATCACGTCCAAGATTAGTAGACCGACTCCTGCCTGCATCTACTACTACTACTCCACACATCGACCGCTATCCAGCATGCATGTAGTGTATTAAGTTCTTGGAAAAACGGAGTAATGCAATAAGAACGATGGCATGATGTAGACAAGATCCGTTTATCTATGGCGGTAGATATAGATCTCGTCTTTTTATCCTTAGTAGCAACGATACATACGTGTCGGTTCCCTTTCTGTCACTGGGATCAAGCACCGTAAGATCGAACCCACTACCAGGCACCTCTTCCCATTGTAAGATAAATAGATCAAGTTGGCCAAACAAAACCCAAATATCAGAGAAGAAATACGAGGCTATAAGAGATCATGCATATAAGAGATCAAAGAAACTCAAATAACTTTCATGGATATAAAAAGATATGACTGATCATAAACTCAAAGTTCATCAGACCCCAAACAAACACACCGCAAAAAGAGTTACATCATATGGATCTCCAAGAGACCATTGTATTGAGAATTCAGCGAGAGAGAGATGAAGCCATCTAGCTACTAATTATGGACCCGAAGGTCTACAAAGAATTACGCACGCATCATCGGAGAGGCACCAATGGAGGTGGTGAACCCCATCAGAGGTGGTGTCTAGATTGGATCTGGTGGTTCTGGACTCTCACTACAAAAAAAAGACACATCCGTGACATTTTGGGTTGAACAATTTTTTTTCTGTCATACTTATGACACTTCTATGACGATAATTGTGACAAAACCAGGTATCATCATAGATGTGGTGGGATCCTACTTCTATGACAAAAAATCATGACAGAGAATGGGATTTTCGCCCTCGGCGGGCCGGAGACGCAGCTGCATGGCATTCTCTGGGCCGTCCATGACGGAAAAAACCATTGTAGAAGCGAGGGAGAGGAAAATTTCAGGGTGTTCCCGGTTACGGTGTGTGGTCGGGGCTGAGCGATGCGCATTTCTCTCGTACACGCACGCACGTGGGTGCGAGGCGTTGGGCTCTAACTGAACCCGAGCGAGGCGTTGGGCTCTAACTGAACCCGAGCGATTGCACTGCAGGCTATGCGTTACTGAACCCAAGCGATCGATCGATGGCTGTTAACTGAACCCGATCGAGTGATTCCTTCGCTACTGCTGCTAACTGAAGCCGATCGATGCTGTCTCTGGATGAACAGTGAGCGTTGCTGGGGGGTTTGGATGAATAGTTCCCGGTGGGGGTGGATGAACAGGACCCCATGGTGTTGCCTCTGGATGAATAGGACCCCGATCGATCGAGCCGGTTGGGGCTGGATGAACAGGACCCCATGGAGGGCTGGATGAGCAGGACCACCCCGTGGACGGCTGGATGAACAGTAGACGGTGGAGGGCTGGATGAACAGTAGCCCGTGGAGGGGTGGTTGAACAGGAGCCCGTGGAGAGGGCTGGTTGAACAGTAGCCGGTGGAGGCTGGATGAACAGGAGCCCGTGGATGTATAGTCGCAGGTGGAGGATGGAGGAGGTAGACGGTGGATGAACAGTAGCCCGTGGAGGCTGGAGGGGGTCGACGGTGGAGATGAACAGTATCCCGTCGAGTCCCGTTTTGCGGTACGCCACACCCCTCCTGATGAACATGACCCCCGTTTCGACCGTAGCGCTCGAACACAAGTCCGTTTCCTCCGTTTTGCGGTACGCCACACCCCTCCCGATGAACAGGACCCCCGTTTCGACCGTAGGAGGTCCGTTTCCTCCGTTTTGCGGTACGCCAGACCCCTCACGATGAACAGGATCCAGTTTCGAACGTGGCCGGTCGAACACAAGGCCGTTTCCTCCGTTCTGCGGTACGCCAGGCCTCGTTTCCATCGGCTGTTCCGTCCAAGCCCTCCCGATGAACACGACGACGCATTCCGTTCCGACCCAGCCGGTTGGCTCCCCATGAACACGACGACGACACAGTTTCTCCGTTCCGACCCAGCCATGTACACGATCCCTGGCCGTACGTACGCGCGAGTAGGCATTCGAGACCCTGGCCGTATTTTCTTTCTTGCACACTGCCGTTGTACGTACATGTACATTCTACGTGCACGCCTCTACATCGACCAGTATGTACGTAGACATTTGCGACTAGAATGACAACACTACGTACGCTTCGACTGGGTGGGTCCCGACTGTCAGACACTTCCTTGCGTGCGAAGATATAGCTGGTGGGTCCCAGCAGTCAGGGGGGCGAATAGTTTTTTTTGCCCGAACGCTCTTCCTTGCGTGCGAAGATGTAGCTGGTGGGTCCCAGCAGTCAGGGGGAAAACATTTTTTTATGAAATACGATGGCCTGTCCGGTGGGTCCCCGCTGTCAGGTGCAGGAATAGTTATTTTGCGTGTAATAAGGAGGCACTTCCTTGCGGCTGCCGTGGACCCAGCTGTCAGCCTCTCCACGTACAGTACTCTTCCGATGGAAGTCGGTCGTTGACCACATTGACCATGCCGCGCCGAGAGCACCAAGGCGGTGGACGACGGCGAGGCCTAGGAAGGGGACGACACGGAGCCAGGGAAGACGCGACAGTGGATGCCCACGCGAAGAGGAGTACGAGGGTTCACTGGTTCGGCTGCGGTGTGAGGCTACCGTCGCCGCAGAATAACAAGGGATGTGGGTGAGTAGAGCGATGGCCTGGCCAGCGGTGGGAGTAGAAGGGGCGGTGAGGCCTTCGCGGCATCACAGCCGGCCACGGGAGGCAGGAGCACGCGGCACGACCGGCGCTGATTTGGGCGGCTGGAGCAAGAGGACCAGAGGTTGAAGAAGCACTACGGCCGTTGGATGGACATCGTACGGTCACTGGAGCTAGAATCGTTCATATATTGACTAAGATGACAAAGCCCTCCGTCCCCGTCAACTTAGTAGGCCCACAAGTCAGCCTCCCACGATGGTGGGTCCTAGCTGGCAGGGGGTATTCATTTTTTTGTGCAAAATAAGGAGGCACTTCCTTGCGTGCGAAGATATAGTTGGTGGGTCCGACCTGTCAGTGGAGGGAATGTTTTTTTCACGAAATACAGAGGCCCTTCCGTGGGGTCCCAGATGTCAGGTGGAGGAATCATTATTTTGCGCGTAATAAGGAGGCATTTCCTTGTGTGCGGCCGTGGACCCAGCTGTCAGCCTCTCCACGTACAGTCCACTTCCGATGGATGTCGTTCGTTGACCACGTTGACCACATCGCGCCGAGAGCACCAGGGTGGTGGACGATGGTGAGGCCTACGAAGGGAACGACATGGAGCCGGGGAAGACACGACAGTGGCTGCCCATGCGGTGGAGAGTACGAGGGTTGACTGGTTCGGCTGCCAAAAATAACAGGAGGTGTGGGTGAGTAGAGGGATAGACAGCCCAGGGATGTAAGTATATGATGGGGCCGTGAGGCCTACCCGGCAGCACAGCCAGCCACGAGAGGAGGGAGCAGGCGGTTCCGATGGCGCTGGTTTGGGCGGCTAGGGCAGGAAGATCAGAGACTGAAGAAGCACGATCGCCGTTAGATTGACATCTAATGGTCTGACGCTGGTAGAGTCGATTGTTGACTAAGTTTCTTTTTTGAGAAACCTTGTGTACACATGAACTTAGTAGGCCCACAAGTCAGCCTCCAAATCTGTGGCAGACAACATAGAGCCCATTTGCTATTTTTTAATAATTTGCAGCCCATTTGCTAATTCTTAAGTAATTTATTACAACCCATTTTCTGCCCAGGACCACGGTCAAAAAGTTCAACCTTATTTTGCATATTTCGGTGGAGTCCGAACTTTTGTAATCCCGAAATGACAAACATTTTTTAAGAACTTATTGATTTGCCAAAAAAATTGTTTTGT
Source organism: Triticum aestivum (assembly GCF_018294505.1). NCBI lineage: Eukaryota > Viridiplantae > Streptophyta > Magnoliopsida > Poales > Poaceae > Triticum > Triticum aestivum. The sequence continues at coordinate 369,663,162 of NC_057802.1, forward strand.
TTTTAAGCAAATAAGACATGGGACAATTGAGTTGGTTTAAGGGAAAACCAGTGGTAAAAAAACAGCGCTGGGAGGGAAAACAACAACAAAAATAAGGATGTAAATATGAAAAGGAAATTTAATGTATTTTCAATATAATGATACGTGTATATGAACTAGTAAAACTATAGGTAGAGATTAGAAAACGGATGTAGGACATGCGTTTCAAGAGGAAAATAGAACTGGGCTGTGTGTTTGATTCAGTAAAAAAACTGCCTGCGGATGTTGTAAGACAAAATATAACTAACGCTGGCGGGCCAGAGGCCAGTAGATACCTGCTGGATCTTTGTGCCCCGTTGTCATCATGGGCTGGGCCTGTTAAAAACAAAACCAAGCCTGGGCAGTCTACAGCCCAGTTGAAACTTGGTCGACCTGAAAAAACAATATACGTGCTCAATAACGAGAGAATTATGCAAGTACAGACTGATAACTGGGATGCAGCAGGGATATTGTTTTTCATCGTGATAATAAGTGCATGCACTTGTTTCGAAAAATTTGGAGAACTGGGAATTCGAACGGCAGGTGCTTATGCTACCCATCAAATAAAAATCAGGTGCCTGGAAATTCGTTTTGAAACAAATGATTCAGCTTTATATCCACGTCGCCCCTCGACATGATGGTTGGAAGCAAATGCCAAGTTCATACCAAAATATCGTTAACAACAATACCAACTTGCGGACAACAAGGTAGTACAAGTACCAATACCAAACTAAGTTATAATCTTTTTACTCCTGGCCCTAGTGTTCGTCTGATAGAAAATCTTGCAGTGGACCAGCTCCCGCTCCTTCTCTTGCTCCAGGTCCCCGAGGTGGTACTGGTGCATCACCCAGTTGGTCCTCTGCTGGTCGAAGTTCTTGTTGGTGTGCAACACCAGAACCTTTTTGCTGCCCGTCTGCCGGCCGTTGACCATGACCTGGTGTTGTGCCACATCGCGTGCATGCCGCACTCCGACTGTATCTTGCGACGCGTCCACGTGCCCCTTTTGAACACCCTGGAATTGCGTTGGAAGAAATGCCTGCTTAGGCCACTCAGTGTGATAACTGGAGTATTGTCGAATACAGGTTTTAGTGTACGCAGTTGGCATTTTCATAACATCTTTGGCATGTTGCAGTCACTTGTTTCACTTTTGATTAACTGTCAAATTGTAATTGCTTCACCAGGTCTGCGTAAAAAGAAAAATAGAGCTATAAACAAAGGAATATGTTTGTGCAAGTAGACGGCCGATCGGTGTCTTACCTGGAAATTTCTCAGGATGGGTGTAGCATTTGCCGTGCTCGCTGTCGATGGTTGGTATGAACAAATCGATGAGAGGGTGAGATCTCGCGCTGTCAGCAGTCACTTTGGCCTCAAGGTGCTCGATCAGCTCCTGATCCGTGGGATCGAACTTGATGCCAGCCGGCAGCACCGGCCAATCCTTCTTCGACTTGCATCGGTTAATTCCAGTTAGATGGTACTCAATGTATGATCAATCGACTGTTTTAAGTGAATGATGAAAGATTTCGACAGATAAGTGGTACTCTAAATCTTAAGTCCAGAATACCCGAACACGCCGCCGGGATTCTTGTGTCACCTCACGCGCAGCGTGTTGTCACGTCAATTCAATTGTGGACATGATGAATAATTTGACCGACGTATACTAGTACTGCTACTGTACTACTTACTAGTCGTATTTAGTGTCACATTTTAACCATAGGTTTAACTAACAAGTACGCACTTGAAGCCTAATTGATATATATATACATCCGAGCTATTCTGCAACCCATTCCTGAATAAGCTATTCAGGAACTGTTCCTAACTACACGAGAACAGACAGCTAACTATGCGAACTATACTAGTTAACTACAGAGCGACTTTTTCTAGCATCGTTTTTCACACTGTTTTTTGGGTCGTAATTATTTAACTGCTAATCGGATTGATGCAACTGATATACCTTTGGATAGCTATTGAGAAGGAGCAAAAAACTCATTTTGGTCGTTTTCCCAAAATCGATCCGGTTTTTTTTTACAAAATTCAAAAAACTGAAAATCCATCAAACGAGTTTTCAATGTTTTTGTGAAAGGAATTTTCAAAGCTTTTGTTGGAATGATGCGTATGATACACCATTTGAAAGGTACCGATTAACCCGAACTTTGGCATATATAACATGGTTTCGGATTTGCTACGGTTTAAGAGCAGTTTTCAAAAAACCAACATCATTTTCGACATTTTTTGCCCGAAATGCTACAGAACACGCTAACTGCTCGCGCGGAATAGCTAACTGACATATGCTGACAAGCTAACTGCTGAGACTGAAGAAAATTGTTTTTTTCTTCTATACTTTTATCATCAGGTGAAGTTAACTTTCGGGAGTGAAATAGCTAACTGCTAGGAATCGCAACAGTTAGCACCAAGTTAACTGCGGAGACTGAAAATGTTGTTTTCTTTTTTGATTGGGTCACGCGAACTGCGGGTATGAAATACCTAAATGCGCGCGATGAGCAAGCTAACTGCAATGGCTGACAATACTTTTCTTTGCTTCTTTTGTTTTTAATTCTTTTTTCTATTTTTTCTTGTTCAAGTTAACCGCCGTGACTGGAATAGCAAAATGTCAAGACTGCGATAGTTAACTCCGGATTGAAAATATTTTTTTTTGTTTTTTGCCCAGTTCAAGCTAACGGCCGGGAGTAAAATAGCTAACTGCCAGGGATTGCAGCAGTTAACACCGAGTTAACTGTCAGGATTAAAAATATTTTTTGTACCTCACGCAAGTAGGGGCTTGGCAAACAAACTGGATCCTCTCATTAGAATGCTATTTTTTGTACCCGAGCTAACTGGCGTGACTTAAGACACTTTTTTTGTTTTTTCCTGGTTTTTCCCGGACCAAGCTAACTGCCGGTATTCAAATAGCTAACTGTCGGGGATTGCGGCAGTTAACTGCAGGACTGAAGGTACTAATTTTTTTAGTTTTTATTATTATCCCTGGGTCATTCCAACTGCTGGGCCTGAAATACCTAACTGCTGGGACTGCGGCAGTTAAGAACTAGGGAACTGCTTGACTGAAGATATCAACTTTTTTTTTCGTTCTTTTTTTGCCAAGGTCACGCTAACTGCTCGAGTGTGCATGGCAATTAATTGTTCAAGTTAAGTCAACTACTAATCTAAGCACAAGTCAACTTCTACAATTTTAGTTCACTAACTGCATTGCAGGAGAGCTCTGGTGGATAGCTGCGTTGAAGTAGATCCGGCCGTGCTTGCCATGAATCAGGTCACCCCGGCCGATGGCAAAGGAAGAGATGGATGGAGCAGAGGAGGTGATGGAGTTTTCGAGTGGGAGAGCCGGCGCTGAGTCCCTAGCGACGATGGCTGCCAGTGTGCCGCCACCAGCAACCTCCCTCGTGTGCGCCACCCAACAGGCCCCTCCCGCCTACCTATCTGGTAACTGCTGCAACGGCCATGGGTAACCGCGACCAGCACCTACACGAGGAAAGGAGGGGGAACGACAAGTGCTTTTCTCGTCGGCCGGTGAAGAGGCACTGGAGATGTGGTCGTGGCCGTCGACTGGAAAGGGGGAGGTGTGCGGCAGGGCGCAGGGCCTCGACTGGATCCATTCCTAAATAAGCTATTCAGGAACCGTTCCTAAATGCTCGAAAACAGATAAGCTAACTGTGCGTCATATACTAGTTAACTGCCGGGCGGACTTTTTCTGGTACCGTTTTTCCGCACTATTTTTTATCGTAATTTTTGAACCGTTTATTGCGGACCTGAGCTCGCTCGCCCCCTCGCGTCGCTACAGCGCCGCTCGCTCCCTCGATCGCTCCCTTCGGGAAAAGAAACAGGTTAGGAGGGGATGGTTTCCTAAATAAGCTTATTTAGGAACTCTAGAGGGGGGTTTCTAAATAGTCCCACCCTACATATATATATATAAATATATATATATATATATATATATTGCACAACATCTCCAACATCATTATCAGTACATCCTGCGCAGGTGAGTTAGGATGCACTTGATCCCAGAAAGGTATCTATCCTTCAAACCAGAGGAGTGCTTCAAACTAACAACAGTACATAATATCCAACAAAAGAGGGTCATGCTACAACAACATAATACATGGCTCAGTCTAGATATCAGTACGAATAAAGTTGTGCATATTTGCTGTTGGCACGAACCACATCGCCGCATGTCGGGTTTGCAAAAGCCATCCATCGCATGGAAGTTTGATACCTTTCACACACTGAAGATTATCTGGCAACAAGCTGTGTCGATGAATCTCTGGATATGGTGATTCATGAAACCCATGGTATGATGTGTAAACACAGTCCCCCCTGGCGAATGGAAGTTGCATAGCACAGTAATCATCGCCGATGATATGATCGATGATTAGTTGGATGATCGGATAATTGAGCCCGAGGAACATGGAGTGGTTGCCGAGGCTGTAAACCCGCCTCCAGTTGAATACGCCTGGCCCAACGGAGCTGGGATCTTTCTCAAACACGAAGCAGCCATAGCCATCAATGTCATGAACGCCCCAGGCATTGTACTACATGTGGTTTGATGTAATGGTTTGGTCAATTTGGTACGTGCGAATGAGCATCAAATGACCGCCGTCAGCTGAACGAGCGATAAACCACCACCCATCGGCTGGTATGATTCCAGGTCCTGGAATCATGAAGGCCAGCGCATTTGCGTCTGCTGCAACAATTCAAATTGGAGACCAAAAGGACAAAAATAAACAATCATGTTCAGAGTATGTGTGGAATTAAGATTATTATAACAGTGACACATATCATAGACAGAGAATTGCAATGCCGTGGTCATAATCATACCCCAAGTTAAAAAATAAGCCAATGGCTTTCATATTCTAGCAATATGTCATGGTTCAAACATCATGTAACAATGAGAGGAAAACAGCTATGACAGAGCCTACTCATATTCTACCATAGCACTTACTACTACTGTTCTCATATCAACTCTAAGCAATAACATGCGTTGTTATAAAAATCTTGGAAATGAGAGTAACATATAGCAATCATGATGTTATGCTCATAATATCTATTCTAACAATCATTAGATGCCAATTGTTCTCATATCAACTCTAACAATAACATGTGTGGTCATAAAAATCTAGGAAATGAGAGGAACATATAGCAATGATGTGGTTATAGACATACTATCTATTCTAAATTTGTAACAATGAACAGGCAGTCGTATTCATAAGGTAAAGATGAGATGAGATAGAACAATTACACGACGATAGATTCCACCAGTATAGGCAGCCAATCTGTGCGTCGACCGCGTAAACGATGCCATCGTGCACTATAGCATCAGACAGAAATGTTGCCTCAACAGGATTGACGATGAGCCATAACCATGTATGGCGACCGGATTCCAGATAGACTAATCCCATGTTGAACAAGGCAATGAGCTTGTAATCCATGTAGTCTTCTGATGGTGTGGGCACTTCGCAGATTACAACTTTCAGCAAACAGAGGTCGAGCCAAAAGCTTGACGCGTCTCGTGCGTAGTAGGCAGGAGTGTCCGGCGGGCCGCGAGGCTCGATGGCGGCGGTATCCAACGATGGAAGGGTGATCTCTCGCTGGGTGTAGATATCCACGAGACGCCACGGACTACCGGATTGGTGGATGAGGACGATCCAGTTGGCCTTCATGCCCGCCCAGTAGTGGCCGCGCATGAAGGACAGGTGGACGGGTAGTGGTAGCATGTCGAGGGGCACCACGGCAACCTCCGTAGGATCGTCAAGTCGGTGTCTGGGCCACCTGCGAGGATCGGGCATCAGCAAGCAGGGTGTCTTGAAAAGAGCCGGCCGGTTGCAGACGAGTAGATGGTACAAAGACACCGAGCATGCGGCCAGACGGACGGTGCTGACTAGGTCCATACGATTACAGATCTGCTCCAAGAGAACATCGGGGAGGGAATTCCAATCACGGCTCTGCGTGTCAGTCGGTTCTCCCATTGGGGTTTTTGGTGCCTGCGAGCCAGCGGGGAAGTGGATTCGGGCGGGCGAGCGAAGAAGCTTCTCCTCGTGTGGCCGAGCAGTGAGCGGGGGGATATGGTACGCGCGAGCTACCAAGGAATATAGCGCGGGCGGGCGAGTAGTGAGTGGGGGGAAATGGTGTGCGGCCGGCGATGGGGAAGAGAGGAAGAAGAGTGGAAGACGGGGAAGAAAGTGCATTAAATCTCAATTCTACTACTACTACCAGGATATACCGTCCTTCGGAGTGTAAATAGTTACACCGATGAGATGTGGGTCTACCACAAGAGGGCCCATATGTCAGTTAATGGAGGACAGAAGCGTGCTCTACTGGCAAACATGATGGCAGTACTGGGTAAGGCTGATTTAGTAACACCAACACGCTGGTTCAGCTTATTTAATTAAGTGTCCCATCTGCTGCAGCGTGTATTGTCACTTCACTGCGAAGACTAGCTGAATAGTTCTCTCTGACCGAGATGGGGAATAATGGATCGCGAAGACTTCCTTTCTACATTATCCCTATGCCTCTACGCTCACTTCACTCATTTTGCTCCGTGCGTAGTCACTTGTTGAAATCTCTAGAAAGACAAATACTCCGTATTTGGGAACAGAGGGAGGATTTTACTCCGTATTTGGGAACAGAGGGAGTATCACCATATGGAGGGAATAGAGGAAGCTTGAAATATGAACATGCCAATGGGAGGGAGTAAGCCCCATGCATGCATGCATGCATGCATGCATGCATGCAACACTCACACGTACACATGGACGCACGCAACACTCACGCACCCATGCGGCACACAGCACACGACGCAACACACACGCTCACGCTCAAGTGCTCAACCTACTCCCTACGTCCGTGAAAGACTGTACATTTAGAGATTTACACATTGACCAGGGCATAATTAACGCCCAAAAGTAGCAGACTTATGTGTGCATGCGACCATTGAGAGAAGAAGATTAAATGAAGGTCGTTGCATGCTGTAATTAAGGATAGACATGTAGCCTATACCTAGAGCACAAGTTGGTGCATTAGTCAATCAATATCGATTTAGATTAAAGGCTAAATGCATTGGAAGTGTAGATGTACTACACTCTTTGTTTTTTAGCCGATGTACACTCTTTGTTGGAAGACCGAGGGAGTACACGTGCATGCACTCACATACACAGCCAGGGTGGTTCGCGCGCAAGGGTTGGACTCCTGTCGCGCCTGCGTAAAGTTTTGTTTAACTGATTTCTTTGCTCTGCCAACTGACAGGTGGGACCCAGAAACCAGGTGACAATTTAACCAGTCAACAAAGTGCCACGTCGACTATGTGGCCGGTCAGTAGGGTGCAATACGGTGCTCTACGATGAGCTAGTGATCGTATAATCACCGCAAAACTATATATAGTGACCGTAAAGAGCGTATTGTTACATACGTTGACCGCCAGTGTATTTTTCTCGTTTCAAATTAAGCCATATTAACCGGAAAGGACGCAGTATGGACTAGTACTAGTACTGCTTTGATGTGTCCCGTCAACTCGCCGAACGAGGAGAAGCTTGCTTACTACGCCTCTCCCTCGCCCACGCGCGCGGTGGTTCGCAGGACGAGGAGAGGGTTTTGACTACAGCGCCCTCTCCCTCTCCCTCGCCCTCGCCCTCGCGGTGGACGTGCAGCAGTTCAATCGGTGTCAGATTGCCAGAAGCATATTGTACTGTAGTATCATCATTGTTGGACCTTCCGAAGAGGCGAAGAGCCAAGTGCAAGGTTCACACGAGTACGAACTGTTGAACCTCCCGAAGAGGCAAAGAGCCAAGCGCAAGGTTTTATAGGAGTTGTCGTCCTAGTAGGAGTGTACTACAACTATAGCGAACGATGCTACTGTATGATGCCGCCACGTCACGTATATCCAAAGTTGTGCCACCTTTTTTTCTCAAAGAGCATGTTGGAGCCCGTGCAACAACCACACAAGTTGCACGTACACATAACACATTTACTAGTAATAAATTCTAAAGGACAAATGCCAGTATGCCACACAAGTTCATCTCCAATTCATGTGATAAATTTGTGCACGACTAGTCTACATATATTCACAGCGCTACCGTTCACAATTTACCGTACTCCACTTACACGTTATAGATGGGCTACATGTCCTCCTCCAGGTTCCAGTCCCAGGTGTTCTTCATGGATGGCACGATCCATAGCGGTGGGCAACGGGAATCATTGTCGCAGCTTTCTAGTCCGGTTCCACACGATGGAGACTCATCCAAGCTGAAGCGGCATAAATCAGGGATAGCGTGTCCCAGCATGTCGTTCATCCGGCGGTGCGCACTGAAGACACAACCATGCTTCATGAACGGCAGGCCTTCCGTGTCGTGCACGGAAGGTGGCATCCGCTTCACAATGGGGTAGCTGTCCCCAATGAAAAGCGAGTACTCTCCAAGAGTGTTCCTCGGCACCCACGTAGCATCACGGGGGTCGAACTCGGCGCCGTTCATCTGGTACATGCGACATCTCAGATCTGGACACATGGTGACATACATAGTCAAGGTCCATGCATAATAATGTTGTGCTCAAATATGGCGGTCAGTAATACTGTGCAACAAATAGTACTACTCCGGTATAGAGGAAGTAAAATAACCGGCTTATTATATATAGCCACTCTTGGCTACATGGATGAGATAGTAAGACATGGAAAAACAAAAATGGTGGTAGCTAGTGGGTTCAAGTCTTCAAGGGCCTAGCTAGCTATACGCGTCCTCCAAGGTAAAAAGTACTCCTACTAGTACGTAAGTAGAGTACTAGTACAACAATGGAAGAGAAGGCGAGAGGGTTAAAAAATGGAATACCTGGGTAGATAGTGACGGTCCGATCGTGGTAGATTGTGTGACCATGTTGCACATCAGTGGTACCATGGGCCAAAGTTAGCTACAAGGTTCCAGATTAAACCGAATCGCGGATGCAAATGCACATCCAAGATCGGCGATCTTATTTTGATCGCGGGATGACTGGTCCCTGCAAAATAATGGAGTATCGTTAGGGATGCAAATGATGGTTTGTGCATTCCGTTTGTAATCTCCCGTACCGTAGGATGGCAACCAGATGAAACAAGTCCCCTGCCTTGTCACCGCGAAGATGCGGCCTAGATGGCGCATGGTGTCTTCGAACGTGTAGGGGTAGAAATCTTCCGCCGCCAACATGCGCCAGCCTCTGCCGTTACTGCCTCTTGCATTGATGGCAATCCTTATGTCGAACATCGCGATGAGATAGTAATCGTCGTAGCCGCGTCGCTTTGTCGGCGGGTCCGCAATTGCTATCTTCTTCAATCTCATGTAGGCATCATCATACGTATTCAAGCCTAGCCAGTCCGGAAGGCCGATCCCAATGGTGGAGAAGGGGTCTACCGGAACGGCCGCACTGCTGTGGATGTTGTGCAAAATGATGGTGGTATCCGGCTGGAGGTATGCAAGCCAATCTTCGTTGGCACAAACCCAGACCTATATATAACACGGTGGGCAGCGGAGAAATTACGGGATGGAAATGGAATAACTAAGTACTACATGATCAAACTCCATTACTGACCTGCTCATCGGACAAAATCCGACTACCTCTCAACGTCGGCAACTCTAGCGGAGTCAACGTGCAACCATGGCCAGGGAGCGGTGGACTGTTCGAAGGATTGTCCCATAGAAGAACCTTCTCCTCGAGGACGCATGGAAGACCACCAAGCATGGCTTTTCCCAAGCCTTTTTAAGCACCGTCTTGAAAAAGTTGGTGCAGGAAGCACCGAGTCTTGTGGTGGTGAGGACGTCGGAGCGACGTGCGATCTCTCCCAGAGGATCGTCGTCCAAGGTCTCCCAGCCCCGACGAGGAGGAGAACCGCTTGGCGAATCCATGGGAGCAGCGACGAACTGCCTTCTCTTCGGGGGGAGGGGAACTGGCGAGGAGGAGATAAGAGCGTAGTAACCGCAGGGCCTCGTCCCTTCCAACTGTAGATCGTTTCTTAGCGAAGGGGTGAGGCTATTATTTACTACTAGTACTAGCATTATGGGACGTTATGGGATTGCATTATACTGTAAATAATAGCACTAGTAAGAAATTTTTGGCACTAGCTAGTAGTTTTTGGCGTGGATTAAGAAATTTTGGGTATGTTTTTGCTATTTTTTGTACACGCCAACTAGTGTCAAAAAATGTCTTACATTATGTGACGGAGGAGTACCTAGTACTACTTTCTCAACTAGTAGTGCGATGTACTGTACTTCTAGTATAGTCAACCAGTTTTGAACTCATGAATCTCAGGGCCAAGGAGCTACAGTTGGAAGTGGAGGGTACTACTGTTCTCTAGAACCATCGTTGTACTATCAATGCAGGGAAAGTACACCTGCGTAGTGGCCTAGTGGGTACTCTCGGTGCTCTATTCAGCCGCTCCTCTCACATAGCTGGCCTACTCAGCCGCTCCTCTCACGCACACACTAGCAGCCTGTTTATCAGCGACGGTTACTGCGGGGGCAGAACATTTGAGTTATTTGATACAGCGAGACTAGGGTTTTCGCTTCCATTTCTGGAGGTGTAATGGATCTCGTCGAACTTTGTTAGTAGTTCCTTCTTTATGAATGAGATGAAGCAAAGCTTTTGCCTCCGTTTCAAAAAAACACGTCAAGAGGAATTTCTTTTATAGTAGAGCCGATAATGGAGTGAAGTCCATGCGTGCAACGCCACAAGCTACAGAGTAGTAGTAGAGCACTTTACGTACAGAGCCATATTGCACAGTTCCCAATGCCCCGCCAGGCTTTTCCGGCTCCTCGGGCTTAATTGGGAGGCGCTAGTTTAAATATGCTACTAGCTGATGAGGAAGCTGCAAGCGAGGTGCGGCTAGGGCGAGCACGCGAGCCATGAGATGCTGGGAAGGAAAACCCGTTCACGTGGCTAGGCTATCCAGTGCACCCAGATTGTGGTGCCGCACGGCCGTTTGACTTCAAAACTCAAACTACCCGTGTAAAATATTGGCTCGCAGCGAAGTTACTATTTAAAAAAAGGCCGCCGTGCGTTCGGCCGGGATCGAACCCACAAAACGAGGTATACACTCCCGCGACCACTAGTAGTACTCGTTGGAGTACAACGCAACCTAGAATCGCCTTTTGTCGCTAGTAGTACATTGTTCCTTACAAGAAACCCCTAGTAATGCAAGAAACCACTAATAATGCTAAGAAACTACTACCACTTGCATACGTGGCAGACTTAAGATAAGACTACCTTATCAACCATTGTACATGCTCTTACCAACCAGCCCTACCAAGAAACGACTACTCTACAAAGTGCCGTTATAGGCACGTTTCAACCCATGGCCCTGTTTGGATACATTTGTTGTCAATCTAACCCTGCCATCCAAACACCACTTTGGTTAGAGTTAGTTCAGGGTTAGAATCTAACTCTAACCTCTGACTTAGAGTATCCAAACAGGCCCATGTCGCCCATTAAGTCAACGCCTTCTATTCGACCGGGCGTTATGACTTGTGGGACCTACATGTCAGTCTGCACAAAAATCCCCGAGTGACCTCCTACCTCCGGCTCGTCCACCTAGTCATCCTCGGCCATGGGACGCAGCTACCACCGCCGGCAGAAGGCGAGGTCAAAACCGCCGGCGGTGCAGAGCCCATCTTGCGGCAGGCGGGATGCCAGCTCCGTCCGGCGCTCGCGGTCGCTAGCTAGCCAAGATAGCTCCGTCCAGCTGCTTGTCTGCAAGGTTTGCTAGCTAGATTGGCACGGCGGCACGGCAGCTTGCTCGCGCGCCGCGCTAAGGCCAGCCATCTGGCTCGAGCGAAGGCCAGCGCAGCGGCTTGCTCGCTCGTGAGTCACGCTCGGGCCAGCCTGCCAACCCATGCGGAGGCCAGCGCGGCGTCCGGCCTGTCCGGCGGAGTGGCGGCCAACTCACTCATCACCGGCGCCACCGACGAACACGCATCAATACTGTTTGAAGTAATGTTCAGGAAAAATAATGATTTGAGGGGGAATAACAGGATAGAAGGTCAAATGTGGGTCCCTCGTGTCAACGGTCAAACAAAATGTGTTGGTTTAAGCTGCCTCGTCAGCACGGACGTGTGGGCCAACCCTGTCATAAATGGGTTTAAACTAACCTAATCGCTACTCCCTCTGTCCCATAATATAAGATGTTTTTGCAAGCTAAACTAGCTTGCAAAAACGTCTTACATTGTGGGACGGATGGAGTACTAGGTAGTAGTTTTTGGCGTGGATTAAGAAATTTTGGGTATGTTTTTGCTATTTTTGTACAATAGATTCTTCCTAGGGCTGGTTGAAAGTGGTAGTTTTTTGTTAAATACTCTACATATTGTAAGTAGGAGTGAAAGTTAAGCTTTGGAACCCAATAAGCAAGGCTAGTTACATAGTGCATATGTGTACATGATTGAAAGTAAATATCAACCATGAGTGACTAATATCTTGATGGAAAACTCGAAACTATGGAATACTAGGAAAAAATTGCATGGTTGGAAATACTAGCAATGTTCATGTGCGTTGCAACGAATCATAATTAGAATAATACTTATTCACAAACTTGATACAAAACACTCTAATTTTGTATACATATATCACTAGAGATATATTATGTTTCAATTAGAATATATTCCTTGGGCTGTTTTGGTGAGGTCAGGGAGGGATGTGGTTGGTTTTAAGATACTAATTATGGGTTTTTCTGCAAATTGGTAGACAAGTGGGATGTTGGTGAGAAAAGGCAACAACTTACCTCACAGTCGTTAGATGTAGATCTAATGGTCACAAACGACGGATGGCAGACACACCATCATCACCAACTTAGTCTTCTGTAGGAGTACTAGCAAGATCCGTGCATTGCACGGAACATCAAGATGCATTTTTTTATAAAACACTTGTTGTGATTGACCCATGCGGGAGTAATCCCATGTGTAAAAACTAATGATATCTCGAGAAATAGGAGATAAGGTGAAGAGGAGTGGGGCGTGGTGGTGATTGGTGGTCGGACTGAGCGGAGGCATGGGGATTGACGACGCCGGCAGCGGCCACCAGGCCAGTTTGTTCCAGAGGCTTCCTTTCTTAATTGCTCAACAATGAGGTTGTTGGAGATAAGGATGAACGAGGGAAGGCCTTGTCTGCAAATGTGGAGAGGGGTGCGGGTATCTTTTAGTTTAATTTCCATCCGTCAGATATAGATCGGACGGTCTATATTGCAAGATGGCACGCGTACCATCATCACCAACTCGGTTTTTTATAAGAGAAGAAATATAAGTATGGAGATACAAACGTATTATCGATACTTGTTTCCGTAAACTAGCATCTACATTCTATTCAACGCCTCAGCATGTGAGGCCTTAGCACAATGACTTCTCGACTGTGTAAAACAAAGGTTTTCCCGTCGCCGATAAGGAGGGGGTGACGGCGGCGCGCTTTTTGGCTTGCTCTAGTCCTAGTAGTCATACTAGGTGGTCTAAGCACGTGTAGATTTATTCTTTTTCACGTCTCGTGTTCGCCGTACTGCCACGACTGTTGATGAATAGACGGTAAGTTATTCACGGGGAAACCCTTGTTGAGCGTGTTTGCGAGAGAGAGAGAGAGAGAGACAGTGTGCGTGTGTGATATGTCTAGAGACTGAGGCAATGATAACAGATTCTTTGTGTCTATGTGTGTGGAGGATAGAGAGAGACATGTACATGGGGCTTTGTGTTGTGTAACGTGGAGACACATATACATAATTAGAGAGTGAGTGTGTGAGATACACATGCGGACATGGGGAGAGATGAGGATCCAGATTAATGGGTGTTTGTGCGTGTCTGTGTGTGTTTGTGCGCGCGTTTGTGTGTGAGAGGGAGTGTGTGTATGTGGAGTAGAGAGACCACTAATGATGTAAACCTAGTATAAGGGAAGGGGGAATAGTGTGACATGTGTAGTAGCGGGATAGCATGGGTGCGGGCGGGGGGAGCAGACTATTTGGAAGAGACATCGAGTGTGTGTGGGAGAGGGGTGTGAGAGCGAGAGAGAGAGCTAGCGACGGAGAGAGAGAGAGAGAGAGAGAGAGAGAGAGAGAGAGGAGGAGCGGGGGCGAGAGAGGGGGCGTTTGTGTCCATAAATGGCGTATAGATAGGGAGACAATGTTGATGTTGTTTGAAATTGGCCTATGTACGGAGACGCAAGGGAAGCGAGTCATCGTGTCTGTGATAGGGACTTCATGAGAGATCTAGAATAGATGGTGTAGAGAAGAATGTGTGAGATCGAGAATGATGATACATTAGGGAGCTATGGAAAGAGTAACAACATACATGTATACAGGGAGGAGCTAGGGCGGGTCCGCATGTGGGAGAGATAGAAAGAGGAGAGTGGTGCACAAGGAGACAAAGTGTGCTTGTTTGCAGTGGGGGTGGTGTGTGAGGTGAGTGTGCGAGAACCACATAACTAGGGAGATAGATGTTTGGGGGCGACGTTTTGTGTGCATGGGAAAGATACACTCTACATAGTGCGTGTGCTTGGGAAAGAAAGATGCTGGGAGACCTAGCTAGAGAGTGGGGGAAGAGATGTGTGCATGCCCAAGAGACAAAGTGATAGAGACCTATATTGGGGTCCGGACTTCAGAAGAGAGAGGGGTGTTAATGTGCTCGTGTGTTGGGAGGGGGGCGACGATGGGGGGGGGGGCGACGAGGGGGGGACGGGGTTGGCTTCAGATAAAGAGTGAGGTGTCTATATTTGAGGGACTTTAGCGTAATTGAGATATACATGGTCAGTAGTGTGTGCACTCATGGTTGATCAATTTCTTTCACAGTTTGGACTATGAGATAACGATACTTTTGAACATGTGTGATATACCTTGATGTACCAGAATTACAAACCTAAGATTGGAATTTTGGAATTTGACTCCATCATTAGCTTTTGTAGTTCATTTAAACGGAGGTACATTTTTTAAGCCGGGATTTTGTGATTTCAAATTCATATATCAAACCTAGAGATATACACATATGGGCATGTTCAAACTTTATAATCATCCACTTTATTCATACACATACACATTTTTTGCTTTTGTCATCATATTTAGGATAAACACATTTGGAATTTCATTTGAATTGGACCGTATGATGGTATTTGCTTGTAGTAGCTCAATGATCCATATTTGAATTGAATGGACAATCTAAGCTTCGAGTTGGAGACATTGATTTTCAAAACTTGCACGTTTTTTTGCGTGCAAAACAAACAAATTCTCGGCCATGATATCATAGTCGGCCGTAAAAGAGCAGAATATAATTTCAGGCCCCAAAAGCTTTCAAACTTCCCGCTCACATCGAAATATCTCGCGCCTCAAAGTTTAGCCCTGTGATATTCCTGTTTTACCCCTGCCACATGAACGGAAAAGTGCTGCTTTGATAACTCCATTGTTTTCCCCTCTTTGCCCCCAACATTCTTCCCCAGAGCCCCTCCCCTTCCCCTCCCCGACCCCCCAACCACGGCAAGCCGCCGAATCTAGTCCTCCTCCGCAGTGGTGGACCTCACACCCCGACGGATATACCTTCCGCACCTTGGACCCCCAACTGCCAACTCATCACTTCACCGGAGCCGCTTCAGCGACTGGCTTGTCCACCGCTCCAAATCTCCTTGACCACCATCATGGTCCACCGCACCGGATCTGCTTAACCGGCCCTCGTCCACCACAGTGTAGGCCCTTCACTGACTCCCTCGTCCGTCCCTTTGATGGCCCTTCACTGACTCCCTCGTCCGTCCCTTTGATGGCCCTTCATACAAGCCCTCGTCCGCCGCAACAGATCCGCCTCACCGAAAGCACTGTACAACGCGCCCGCCGAAGCCTTCGTCCACTGCACCGGACCCGCTCCACGAACACCATATTCAACTCCACCGGCCCTACTTTACCGACGCCGCAGCCTCATCAGGTTATTTCGATTTGTACTCCTTCGGTTTTTCTCTTTATCGTGCAACTGTTCACTTACCACAGATGAGCTTTCTTGTATGTCGACAGGCGCTGCAACCATAGCACCGGAGCCGCTTCAGCGATGGCGACAGCCAGCCCAAACTCAACCGCAACACGAGCACCATCGACGATCCTTAGCTATCAAGTATGCCAACGATACCCATACGCCTCCGAGAATCAGGTACTATTATCCAACGACCGGCGCCTACATTCACTTTCTTAGCATAAACACCGCACCTTTGAATTTCTTCAGGGCATCATTCAGTTTTTCATGAGACGCGTTATTCTGCTTGCACCTGTAGGGCCATACTTCTGGCAGTGAACATGTTACATGTGCTAAATTACATACCAGTGCATATATAGTTAATATGCTTTAGTTTTGTCCTAAGTATTACTGTACTTCCTAGATATCACTGCCTACTATTTTACTTCTTGCATGCTATATTTATGATAATGGTGTTGTTCTGATGCCACCTGTTGGTTCCATCAGACTGCTTCATGTTCTCTATGCTTAATTACACATCAGCAAACTAGCATGTGGTTCCGCTGGTTTTTGTTCGTTTTACCCTACATTTTCTGATGCTAGCTATTACATCACTGCTCCGAGCCTCTGTTCATTACTTTTTTGTGTGTTCTTGATCTTCCCAAGTTGCATGACTAATTTGATGCTTCTATTAATTATGGAGCTGCCAACCCCATCAAGCAAAATATTTGTTCTTTTGGGGCTGGCACCTCGAACAAGCATAAAAATAGAGGGAAGCAGATATATTGTCGTGTATGCACACACCCTTCTTTCATTAGTTTAGATGAACCATTGATGATCAATTCGAACCAGTGCATGCGATTAAAATTAATTTTACCTAAATAGAGGGTGCAGAATAAACTACAACAAGTAGATTTGCAACCACGGGATGCTGACGATATCTTCAAAGAACATTGCAACAGCAGCGAGGCTTCACAGCAACATATGGTAAGCCAGTGTGTTTTAGTACATGTGAAATGTAATGCGTGTGGGCTGCTTTCTTGGCTTGTGCCCTCAACCTGTAATCCTACAGAATAACAAATAGTTCAGTTGTCTGCTTTGCTGTATTGCTTGATTCGAATGCTTGTTTGTTACTTGTTACGCTATACCTGAGTTGGCCAATATGTCAGCAGTGCCTGCTGTACTATCGTAAAGAAATGCATGCCTAGTTCATTTGAGTCCTTAACTTTTCCTCTGAACTTCATCACAAGACTGTCTTCGTAGTTTATATGAGGCCACACTGTTAAGTGCTTTCTCAGATTATTTCAACTGCTTAGATGCCTTGGCAACTTAAATATAGTGGTGGTACACTCCCTTTCAACTAGGGATGTCAACTGGGTCCCGTTTAATCCCGATTAAAGTCCACTAGTGGTATGATAGTTCAAAAGAGTTTTTGTTTTTTGAGGAAAATGAACCAGGGAGCTAGCAAAAACTAACTAGATGGGACTGGCGGATGTCGTTTATTTGCCACTTACATCCCTAGTTTCATCTTACCATTTTAATTTCTTTTCGGCTGATGCTGCTTCGAACCATTTAAATATAGCTTGCCATGCTCGGCAATAATTCGTATGTCGTTTACCATGTAAGCTTACTGCCTGGATCATGCGATAACTATCTCTTACTTATGTCCAGCGGAAACCTTTCAGGATGCCGTTCACACTAGGACACAATGTACAACCCCAGAATCTATTTGTGGAAGCAGTGCGCCATCCATGTTACCAGATGGTAGCAGTTCAGAGGCAACACCACCGGAGAGCAGTCTGAGCACAGATATTATAGTTCTTGAGGCTCTACTAGAGGCAGAAAGAGATGGTGTGGCTGCCATGAATGAGGTAATCTCGATCTTGAAGCTGGAAATTATGCAATTAGCTGCACGCATTATGCAAGCAACCCAAGAATTGGAGGAAGTAAGAATGTTGCATTTGAAGACGGAGGAGGTCCTGCTGCTTCTGCTATCTGAAGCCCAGGGTAATCCCAGTTCTTCTTTAGATAGCAGTTGAAATTGTCATTAGATTATTGTACTTGCATGTTGTGTCATGTCTCTGAATGGATTATGTTGTAAGACCCCCTATGTTGTCCATGTGTTGTAATGATCCAAATTTTTTAGGCGAGGTAATCCTCAGTACTTGTATGATTGACATAAGGTGAACTGTTTTTCGTGTGAGCATATTGTATTGGATGAAATAACTGTTTGACTCAAAGTGTATCCAACCTACTGAATTCGAAGATCACGGCATTTCTAAATCATAATCATATATAAAGGTGGAATAAATCTTTGTTGTGGTTTTGAAGAAATAAATAACAAAATGTAGAATTATCTGTGGATATTCGTAATCGAATAAAAATTGGATTTGGATTTAGTTGCCAGGCCCCAGGGCAAACGTGAATGCTAATTCTCCCAAGTTTTGAATGAAGCAGCTAAACACCCACTATCATTTGTGGGCTGCCCGAAGCAAGTGTTTGCGAGATGGAAATTACTGTCTACCCCTGACACTTGACATCGACCGGATTTACACTGCTGTCGATAGGGGTAGACTAGTAACTTCAATCAGACGTGACATGACGGCCTCTGAGCCCATTCAGACACGGTGGGCGCCAAACATGGGTGGCAAAACACATTTGATTCAAGCTTGTCCGAAAGACATGTGTCTCTCCCTCGATTTCCCCATTCATCCACGGTGGGTGGCAAAACAAACTCTCCTCGTCCGAAATCGATGTAGGCTAATATTTTAAATAGGGGCAGATGTGTAACTTCCCTCAGACGTGACACAACCGCCCTACCTGTCAGCCCCGTTCATACACCGTGGGCGCCAACCGTGGGCGGAAAAACACCCTCTCCTCGCCCGAAATCGTTACCGGCAAATATTGGGAGATGCGAGATTACCGTCCTATCCCCAACCGATGTGATGTCCGGAATTTTAAACGGGGGATAAGTTCATAACTTTCCCACATTTCAGACAAGCGCGTCCCAAAGTTTGAGATCCCCCTCCCCCTCCATTTCCCCATTCATACACCGTCGGCGCCACGACAACCTCCCCACTGCGGCCAGCCTCCTCCGTCCGCCACCCCATCCTCCACCTTGCCGGAGCCGCTACCCCTACCCCGTCGTCCACTGCAAGAGATGGACGTCTCTCATCCACGGCGTCGGACCAGGATCCTTTCATCACGTCGTCTCGCTTCATCGGCGCCGTCGTCCACCTTGTCGTTGCCGCTCCTACGACCGCCTCATCCACGGCAACAGGATTTATCCCCCGACCCGGCCGCCTGCCATCTAAAGTCTTCTTCCCCGCCGCCGACAACCATCGCACCCGCAGCACCCTCAACGTATCAGCAGGGGCCTACATAGCGTCGCAAGAGAGGTGGTACTCTTCCATATGTGCTTAAGTTATTGATCTCACCCGGAAAATAGATCTTAAATTGTTTACTATACTTTTCTTGTCCGTACCAAATCATAGTGGCTAGTTGAATGCAAACATTGGTTGCGAAGTAGCTTTGTCCGGTTTGCACCTTCAGATCCGCCATGTCACGGTCACTACACTCGTAAAGCTTATGGTTTCCCCCCTTTATATTCACTACCATCATCGTAGGTGGTTCACTGCTTCGTGTCGTGCTAACACTGCTCGTCAAGACCTCAACCCATCAAGCTTACGTGTTGAAATACGAATCTGATATGATGCTCATATTACTAAAACAGAGAACGTTTAATTGGTCACCTAATGTTCCTATATTCATTTCGAAAAGCATGTGCGCCACCCACTGATCCAGCTAGTTCCACTTTCCTGATTTTACTCTTGATGCTTAGGATTTTCCCCTTTTATCTACTCTACTATGATCTGCGTAGGTGCTTTCTGTTGTACTAGCATTACTCCACCCTTCAAGCTAAACAACACAACACTCAAAATTCCAAAGCTTAGTTGTTCAAATATGATTGTGATATGATACTGATATTAGTTAACAGACACATTTAATTGGTTAGCTAAAGGTCCCACTTGAGTTTCCAAATGCATGTCGCGACATATTGAGAGACAGCAGAATTGCATTTGTTTGTCACTTGTTGACTGTACTTTATTGTCCATACCAAATCTTAGTTGTTATTTCAAAGCAAACATCGGTTGCTAACTACCCTTTGCACGGTTTGCATCTTCAGATCTGCCATCCCACTGCTAGGGTCAACACTATACTCATCATGCTTACGGTTTTCCCATTTTATGATGACCACGATCAGCCTACGTGGTTTGTGTCGTAATAGCACTGCTCCACCCATCGAGCTAAACAAGCTTAGTTGTACAAATTCAAATATGATATTATGCTGATATTAGTAAAACTGAGAGATGTTTAATTGGTCAGCTAAATGTTCCTACTTTAGTTTCGAAATGCATGTGAGCCACATATGGAGAGACCGGAAGGAATAGTATTTCTCTGTGCGCTCTGGTTCATCATGGGTGGCCAACCGACATTGTATAGAAAGACTTGTAATATCTTCAATCTGCTTGCTCTTCTGCTCTTCTTTAAGATGATCCTCTTCTCTTGCGGTCGACTGGTCAGGTCGAGTTATTCTCCCTTAGTATATTTTGAATCTGTCAGGTCAGGTCGACTTGTTCTTCTTTACTATATGTTGAAGCTGTCATCTGCGAAGTATCATCACTTCTGGAGCTCTCATATTTTGAGTAGTAGGCCACATTATATTAATGCACACACCAAATTACAGCATGCATGGCACCTCTTAGAAGAATTGCAGAGATAGCACAAAGGGGTTTACAGGGAGGAAGTATTGGATTAGAATCACTTCTGCATTACAAAGATAATCTCACTTGTTTTTATGTTTTCATGCATGTCAGGTATTGAACATTATCAAAATGAATATGAGAATGGGCGCACGAGAGGAATATTGCGGAACAATCCACTGGCTAACAAACTTGGCATGGTGGAGGATGGCCTATCTTATTCACCCATCAAGGTGCATGCTCTAACTTGGCAAGGTTGTATTGGTCGCACATATTTTGCATCTGACCTCTTGCATTACTTCTACTTTGTTACACCATCTGCTTAGTTTAAGCATCATATATGAGTATATGCCATACCTATCCATTTTCTGTACCTATTCCATGTGTCGTCATACTATGTTTTTCCAGTCAAATGTTGTTCTTTCGTAATAGATGTCCAAAAGGAAGAGGGTGAGTGCAGATCCTCAAGGAGTACAAACTAGGTATTTGGAAAAGGTAGTGATACCTGTTAAATCAGATAGATCAGCAGCCACAGAAAACACAGGCCCAACTGTACCAGACTTTACCCCTACTCCAGTGGCCAAACCCCTATTAGAACTGCTGAGAGCCCAGCGTCAGGTACTGTCTATGATATCAATTCAAAATTTGAACTCCTAAATTTCTGCATGTGCCTTACCTTCTCTCTTGTATGAAAACTAATTTCAGATGAATCTCCTTGCTCAAAGGATCATAGGATCTCACGACAATACTGGGCTCTGCATTGCTCTTGTCAGTACCTCTTGCCCTTTGTCAGCATACTTACACTCATTGCTGTTTGATTATGTAGCATCACTGTAAATGTTCGCTTCTTTATCCTCCCTTTGCTTGAAATTATAAGATCTATATTTACTCTTAGATAAATGTAGAATTAACACAATGGTTATGAAGTTTTGGATTGCTCATGTAAGTACCTGTTGTCATGTACTCCCTCTGTATCGAATTAATTGTTGATCAATTGGATGTATTTAGAACTTAATAGTGCTAGATACATCCATTTGAGCGACAAGTAATAACGGACGGTGGTGGTATTACTGTACATGCATCGCGAGATAGTTGATTGTCTAGCATTACTCTGCATCTTATCTGCCCTGCCCTCCACTTTCTCCAAATTATCATATCTACATTTACTCTTACCAAAATGTTGAATAAAGCCAATGCCACTGCACACGTTGATGTCTGCATTCCTCTTGTCAGTACCTTTTGCCTTGTAACGCTGTACTTAATTAATTGCTATTTGATTATGTATCATCAGTCTGCACCTGAGCTTCATTATCCTCTATTTCTTCCAATATTATTTGATCTATATTTACTCTTTGCAAAATGTAGAATAATGGCAACGCTTATAAAGAATTTTCTTTGGGGAATTTATTGAATTATCCTTCCATCAACATGGAGAAGGGCTTTGTCCAGCCCGTGTTAACATGTAATGTAAGTTCATCCTTCTCAAGCCTTCAAACTTTGTTCTAGTATAGATTTGGATAGGCATCATTTCCTCCACTGCTGTTTACATCTGATTGGATGTTTGCAACAACTACCAGTTTTAAATTGTAGTTGTAAAAACATGTTCCTTATGCAGAACAGATCCATTTATTTGCTTATATAATTGTGAAACCTGTTACGTGTCTCCTTGTTTCTCTTTCAGAGTCGTATCTCTTATGCCAGGCAGAACTTTAGGAAAGATAGTGAGCCAAACCATCTTGAGGACAGCGAGATGACCCCAAGGTCCTGTCTTGATGAAGACAGTGAGTTGAAGCTACTCACCAGCAGGTGTGAGACAACCTCTGTGCAGTCGCTGCCTCAATCAGTTCGACTTCTTCAGTCTCAACTTAAAGCGGAAAGGCTTGCTTCAGCTCAGCTCCGACTTGAAGTCAAAGATGTAATGAAGATGTCAGGGGACTGCCTTGCGCACTATGGTGCCATACAGCTAGGGATGAAGCATCTATCGTTGACACAACTGAGGTCTCATCAGCTTGTTCGGCTGCTTGCGGGGCCCGACCTTGCCAGGTCTAGTGCCTTCTGAAGTGCTCTCAGTTTTGTATATTCTTTTTTCGGCGCGTTTATATGCACCGGTGGCGACCTTTGATGCCCAGTGTATGTAATCCGCGGTCATGTTGCGCTTTATTATCACCGGTAGCGAACTTTGATTCCCAGTGGATGTAATATGCCGAAATTTCTTTATTGTATAGTCTAGGTTTATTCTTTGGTCGGTATGCTGTAATTTAGGCCAGAAGGTTCAGTGGATCTTAGTGTTTTCGGTCTTCAGGCCGGCCCGTTACTCATATGGGCCAAAACGTGGGCCTATAATCATCTTGGGCCATTAGCAGGTCTAAACCTATAGTAGTTTCCCGCCTTTAACATGCCATGGGCTACATATTTACTGTAGTGACACTGGGCCTCCTACGGGCCGTAGAAACAATGGGCCTTCTACGGTCTGTAGAAACAATGGACCTTCTACGGGCCGTAGAAACATGGGCCTTCTACGGGCCGTATCATCAATGGGCCTTATACGGGTCGTATGATCGATTGGCCAAACATGGGCCAAAAAAAGACCACATTATGGCCGTAAACGGGCTAGAGTTGGAGTCGTCCGTTCATGGGCCGACCATAACGGTCCGTCGTTAATAGGCCATATTTGATGACGCTATGAAAATGGCCCAACGTATTAATGGGCCACAAACGAGCCGACTGTAACCACGGGCTGAATTTGGCCCACAACCAGAAAATGGCAGTAATGGGCCGTAAGTAACCGAATGCTGGAAATGAGCCCAAGAATAAATGGGCCCTGAGAAGGCCGAAAGATAACATGGGCTGCAAATTACCCAACGGACCAATGGGCCGTTAATGGGTATAAAGTGATACACTGTTCATTACGGGCTAGTTCCACCATGGGCCGTTAATGGGCCAAGAGTTACAAAGGGCCTCATATGGGCCGAAAGACGTCATGGGACATACATGGGCCGGAACTTAAAATGGGCTGGAATCATATTGGACAGCCCAGATGACGCTACTGGCCCCAATTCGGATAGGTCGTAACGGGCCCTGGGTTAGCGGGCTGTAAATGGGCTATATGCGAATAGGCCGTTAACAGGCTTTCCGTGGGCCGGCCCACCACCTTTTGACCAAGTCAAACGGGCTGGCCTTTTCACAGGAATGGGCCTCTGTTCGGCCGTGCCACATGTCGACATATCATAGGCGCCTTCGGTCCAATGAGTGGATGACATCTGTCCCAACGGTAAGCCGACACGTGTTTCCTCCAGCCAATGATGATTTTACACGTGGAAAATCCCCATTGGTCGGGGCTGTTAGCGGGTTATCGGATCCAAAACCGGACCCGATAGCTTAACGGCGTTCCGTTACGGTGGATGCCACGTGTCGGTCACCCTTGACGAAAGCACTTCTGTGACGCGCGATTTATCGTCATGGAAGTGGACACTTCCGTGATGATAATTTTGGTAATGTTATAGAACACTTCTACGACAGCACAGGTATGACTACCTTGATTCTGTCATAAAATCGTCATGGACATACATGCATGACAAAAAACGCGACCTACTGTGACAAACACGTTTCATCACGGAAGTGTATTTTTTTTGTAGTGTCTGCGGCGGCTGGATGAATATTTCGTCGACGCTATCGTTTAACGCCCCTAGCTAGGCATAAAAACAAGAATAGATCTAGGTATTGTCATCTTTGGTATGCAATCCATAAGTGGCTCTCATAATATATTCATAAGGCAATTTAATTTTCTTCCTAGAAAAGTGTTCCATGCCTGTCCTTAATGGAAATTGGAATCTAATATTTCCTGCTTTCATATCAAATTGCACCAATCGTTCTAAGGAAAGGTCTACCAAGAATAATAGGACATGTAGGATTGCAATCTATATCAAGAACAATGAAATCTACGGGCACATAATTCCTATTTGCAACAATAAGAACATCATTAATCCTTCCCATAGGTTTCTTAATGGTGGAATCTGCAAGATGCAAATTTAAAGAACAATCATCAAATTCACGGAAACCTAGCACATCACACAAAGTTTTTGGAATCGTGGAAACACTAGCACCCAAATCACATAAAGCATAGCATTCGTAATCTTTAATCGTAATTTTAATAGTAGGTTCCCACTCATCATGAAGTTTTCTAGGAATAGGAACTTCTAGTTCAAGCTTTTCTTTGTGGGATTGCATTAAAGCATCAACGATGTGTTTGGTAAAAGCTTTATTTTGATTATAAGCATGAGGAGAATTTAACACGGATTGCAACAAGGAAATACAATCTATCAAAGAACAATTATCATAATTAAATTCCTTAAAATCCAAAATAGTGGGTTCATTGCTATGTAAAGTTTTGACCTCTTCAATCCCACTTTTACCAATTTTTGCATCAAGATCTAAAAACTCTGAATCATTGGGACACCTTTTAACTAAAGTTGACTCATCTCCAGTCCCATCTTTATCAAGATTCATATTGGAAAACAAAGATTTAATAGGAGTCACATCAATCACTTTCAGATCTTCATTATTATTGTCATCTAGATCTTCCGGTTTAGCGGCCATCTTATTAACTAAGGTGGCTTGCTTATCCAAAATTTGGGCTATTAAGTTTTCAAGATGAGAAAACTAAGATTTCAAACCATAGAATTCCTTAGACATATCATCGAGCTCTTTATTCATGTACTCCATAAAACTTTTTTGTTCTTTAAGCTCGTTTCTGAAGAAATTATTATGCTCAAATTGCAAAGACATAAAGCTTCTAACGTTGTTTTCAATTTCTTCCAACCTTTTAAGGTGAGGATCAACGCTTTTTTTGTCAGAAAGACTGTAAGGGAACCCCCTACAGTATAATTGGTGCAACAAACCCAAATTGCAAGTACCGTGCCTTGAATCTGGGTGCGTGGGAAGCCATCATCCCCTTCCTACCACTAGGCTATGCCTTAGTCTGCAGGATCAACGCTTTTTGGCAGAGCCATCAAGGCAAACTGTCAATCCAACACCCAAGCAAACAGGAAGCAAGCGAAAAGAGACGAACGGAAGAGAGGCAAAGAAAAGGCAAAGGTTTTCAAAAATCGTTTTAGAAGTGGGGGAGAGGAAAACGAGAGGCGAATGGCAAATAATGTAATGCGAGGGAGAAGAGTTTATGATGGGTACTTGGTATGTCTTGACTTGAGCGTAGATCTCCCCGGCAATGGCGCCAGAAATCCTTCTTGCTACCTCTTGAGCATGCGTTGGTTTTCCCTTGAAGAGGAAAGGGTGATGCAGCAAAGTAGCGTAAGTATTTCCCTCAGGTTTTGAGAACCAAGGTATCAATCCAGTAGGAGACAACATGCAAGTCACCTAGTAACCAACGCGATAAAGGGGTTGTCAATCCCTTCACGGCCACTCGCAAAAGTGAGATCTAATAAAGATAATAAGATAAATATTTTTGGTATTTTTGTTGTATAGATTGAAAAGTAAAGATTGCAAAATAGTAAACGAGATGCGATGTAAATAAAAGAGATGCAATATAATAAGAAAGAGATCTGGGGGCCATAGGTTTCACTAGTGGCTTCTCTCAAGATAGCATGTATTATGGTGGGTGAACAAATTACTGCCTAGCAATTGATAGAAAAGCGCATAGTTATGAAGATATCTAAGGCAATGATCATGAATATAGGCATCACATCCGTGTCAAGTACACCGAAACGATTATGCATCTACTACTATTAATCCACACATCGACCGCTATCCAGCATGCATCTAGAGTATTAAGTTCATAAGAACGGAGTAACGCATTAAGCAAGATGACATGATGTAGAGGGATAACTCAAGCAATATGATATAAAACCCATCTTTTTATCCTCGATGGCAACAATTCAATACGTGTCTTGCTGCCCCTGCTGTCACTAGGAAAGGACACCGCAAGATTGAACCCAAAGCTAAGCACTTCTCCCATTGCAAGAAAGATCAATCTAGTAGGCCAAACTAAATCGATAATTCGAAGAGACTTGCAAAGATATCAAATCATGCATATAAGAATTCATAGAAGAACCAAATAATATTCATAGATAATCAAGTTCATAAATCCACAATTCAACGGATATTGGCAAACACACCGCAAAAGAGTATTACATCAAATAGATCTCCAAGAAAATCGAGGAGAACTTTGTATTGAGAACCAAAGAGAGAGAAGAAGCCATCTAGCTAATAACTATGGACCCGAAGGTCTGTGGTAAACTACTAACGCTTCATCCGAGTGGCTATGGTGTTGATGTAGAAGCCCTCCATGATTGATTCCCCCTCCGGCAGATCGCCGGAAAAGGCCCCAAGGTGGGATCTCACGGGTACAGAAGGTTGCGGCGGTGGAAAAGTGGTTTTGTCGCTCTCCCTGATGGTTTTAGGGTATAAGAGTATATATAGGCGAAAGAAATAGGTCGGTTGAGCTCCATGGGGCCCACGAGGGTGGGGGCGCGCCTACCCCCCTGGGCGCGCCCTCCTGCCTCGTGGCTGCCTTGCGGAGTTCCAGACTTCAACTCCAAGTCTTCTGGATTGAGTTTGTTCCAAGAAAGATCATCGCGAAGGTTTCATTCCGTTTGGTATTCCGTTTCTGCAAAACACTGAAATAGGCAAAAAACAGAAACCGACACTGTGTCAGGACCCCGATTCTAAGTCACACCGATCTAGCCTGTAACACCTCATATCACTTTGCGGCCTCACGCACGGTACTCCCACGGGTGTCGCCTTACCATGGCCCGGGACCGTTTGCGCCTTTTGGCTCACGTATATGACAATGTCGCTAGCATCCATATGACAGAGAACCCGGGCCGACATGGCTAGTCGTGAACCCAAAGTGGCACTAACGTATGGGGACAGGCATACATGAATCAACATCGAACGTGTCGGTCAGCAGCGTGTGAATCCGGGCTGTAGCACTCGGCTAACAGGACTTCGGGAACCCGGGCTGTAGCAGGCTAGGCAGGACTCCGGATGTCACCGCGTGACATTTCCCCGAAGGGATAGACACAGGAACGATATGAAACACATGCCGGCCAGTCAAGTGTCCAGAGCAGTAGTGCTGGGCTAGCAGGACTCCGGTGAACCGGGCTGTAGCGGACTACTATGGCTCAAGGAGGCACTAGACTACATTTCCCCATAAGAGAGGCTGCCAAGGATAAACAACTAGATTGTTGGATCCCACACATACCAAGCATTTCAATCATACACACAATATGCTCGATATGTGTAAATACAACATGGCATCACAACAAAACTCTACAACTCAAAGTACTTTATTTAAAGGGCTCCGGAGAGCCTTACATAACATGTTCATACAGATAGAGGTCACATGACCCGACACTCAAGTCATACAATCATACAAGCACATGCGGAAGCAACTTGTCTGGGTACAGACACTAGAAAGAAAGAAGGCTTGACGAAGCCTGTCTATCTACGTAGGCCCTTCACAAGCTTAGATCACCACCTGGGTGGCAAGTCACTCGTCATCGTCAAGATCTACATAGAACCCATCGAAAGGGGCGGTGTTGTCGTCTGAAAACAGTAATTGAAGCAACATGAGTACAAAGGTACTCAGCAAGTCTTACAACAGATCCTACTATACATGTTCATTATCAAGAAGGTAGTGGGGTTATTGCAGCAAGCTAGCTTTGACTCTTGGCTAAGCTATCCTACGAGACACCACTTGTAAAATAGTTTTCGCACACGAGTCCACTAATCACCATCTCAATACTCCACCGTGGATCCTCCCTCGTCATCCCACGAGAGAGCCATCCGCGGTACTCACACTTATCTTGAGGTTTTTAGTAGTATCCATTTACTTGTCTATGAACTGCATAAGTGACCAAGTAGTCCTTTACCGCGGACGCGGCTATTCAAATAGTTTTATACCCTGCAGGGGTGTACTTCGTCACACACGCTTGCACCACTTACCGTCGTTACACGACGTGTACTCGGCAACCTTCAAGCGAAAGCCCAACGTGGGTGTCGGCCACAGCCTACCTAAACACTCGAGTCTCTAGTGCAGGTTTATCGCCTATTCAAGTTCCATCTGCAGGGAGTCCGGCCGAGGTTTCCACATACGGCCCCCAACGATGTGTGCAGGGTTCCCGAGACACCAAACGGGCAACTCGGTACACCGGGCCATGAGCCTACCGCATCACAGCCCACCCCTCGGGTCAGCGCTGTCCACGGCCTCCAGCTTACTACAAACACCAGAAACTACGTGCAACTCCTGGACAGAGGACAAGGGTGATTAAGAAGCCGAGGGGGTCCATTGGTTTCGGGCCCAATGCGTGGTAGTAGCTGAATCTTAAATCATGCATACAGATCTCAGTTCTTAGGGACGGTCTCAATGAAACAACCCACCATGTACTCCTACATGGCCTCTCATGGATACCTTTACCAAAACGTATTCAACACCTCACTCTCATTACCGACACATGCTTTCACTCTAGTTCATCACCCTGATGAGCCAGACCTGAAACGACTCTAAGCGTAGCAAGCATAGCATTGTAGGAACACAACATGGCTCAAGCAACTCCTACACATGCTAGTGGGTTTCATCTAGTTACTGTGGCAATGACAGGTCATGCAAAGGAAAGTGGGTTCAACTACCGCAACACACAGTAGTTTGAATCGCGTTATCTTAATGCAGTAAATGAGAGCAGAAGCGAGAAGATGGGTTTGTATCGAAATGATCAATGGGTTGCTTGCCCGACGGAGTGGTGGTGGAATACTGCCCTTCAGTTGGATACTCGTGAATATCCTCGGAGGCAGAACCTACCACGGAGAACACATCGAAGCAATCAACACCAAGCAAAGTGCAACAATATGATGCATGCATGAGACATGGCAAAATGGATGTATTGGGCTAATGCAACTAAGACCAGATGGGTTTGGACTATTTTGAATTAAAGATTCAAATTCCAAGTTCATAAATGGCCCTTATTAGTGCTTTATCTTGTTCTGCATTAAAAAGCAGGTTAATTTGCTTAAACATGCATGAAACCAGTACAGATGGATAGAATGGATTTTTCTGATCATTTTTGATATATAAATCTTTTCATTCTGAGCTATAGATTATTTTCTATGATTTTTTGAAGTTTGTGATATTTTCTGGAATTTCCTGTATAGAAATAATTCCAGTAATCAAATTACTTATTGCGTCAGCAGTGTGTCATGATGACGTCAGCGGTCAACGGGGCGGTCCAGGTCAAACCTGACGTGTGGGTCCCCTGTGTCAGTGTCACTGTTAGTTAGTTAAACTAATTAGAATTAATTTAACTCTAACTCAGGTTAATTAGCAGGCGGGCCCCACTGTCACTGACTCTGGGGAGTCAAACCCGTGGTCAAACCACGCTGACTCGCCGGCGTTTAGCCGCCGGCGACGTCCAGACGCGGCGGAGGCTGCGGGATTCCTCCTCCGGCGACCAAAGGGGCGGCGGAGGGCACCTACGCGTAGCTGGGAGCAACCCGCGTTGATTGGTGGTGGAGGTGAAGCTCGGGGTCGCCAGAAATGATGCCCGCGACGAGCTGTGCGGCTGCCGGGGTACGGGTGAGGTCGGACCCATCGTTGTGGTGCTCTTGGAGGCTCAAGGCCAGGTCCTACGTGGCCTACGTGACGAGGTGAACTCGTTGGGCATGGTGGCGTGCCCGTTGGGTGGCCGGAGCATCGTCGGCGACGAGCTCGGCGGGGGCGCGTGCGGTACTGCTTGTTGCGGTTGAGGCAGAGGGCGGCAGCAAGAATGAGAGGAAGGGGAAGGGGCAGAAGCTCACGGCAAAGGCGATGAGCTAGGCGGTGCTGTCGGGGACGAACTGCTGCGATGGTGACGGCGAAGGGGATCTCCGGCGGTGGGCGGTGAAGGCGAGGTCGGAGCAGTGGCTTCGGGGCAAGCGGGCGCTCGGGGCCCGACCTGCTCGAAGGAGAAGGCGACGGCGGAGCTGCTAGACATGGTCAGGTGACGCGGAGACGGCGGTGGCTACGGCTACGTCGACGAGGTGGCAGCGGCTGCGTCGGCCATGGTGGAGGAAGGCGAGGGAGAGGTGCAGGGGGCGAATGGCGGTGTCCGGGGGCTCGGGGGCGCGACGTGGGGGTCGTCCAGCTCGTCCACGGGCGAAGCGGCAAGCAGGTGGCGCCGTGGCGAGCTCCCGCACGCCGGCGTCACCTCTCTGCCTGCTCTGGCGGGAGGAAGCAGCTGACTGGCGCGGGCCAGCACAGTGCTGGGCCGGTCAGTGGGCTGCCAGGTAAGATTCTCTCTCTGCTTTCTGTTTTTCTTTTTATTGGTTTCTGTTCTGTGTTTTGAAATAGTAGAAATACTATTCCATTTAGGAAAAACCTGAAAATATTCGGAGGCACATTTGAAAATATTCTCAACAGCCTAAAAATACCTTCAAGATTATTTGGGCATTTTAAAATATTTATAGGATTTAAATTGCCCAAATGCAAATACTTATGGCTTGGTGCAAAAATCCAGAATAGCCTCCAAAAATATGAAACCATTTTTGGCAGAGGGTTTAGCCAGGACCAAAGATGTTGAACATTTATGAAGGGCATTTCAGGTTCATTGAAGAGGATTTTAGTAAACCCTAGTTGTGTTCAGGGGGGTGCTGGGGGTTTCTGTCATCCCCATTTCAACTTTCTGGAAAAAGTAAATATGATGCAACACTCTAATGCACGAACTAGCTAGGATGTGACACACTGGGTCTTCGGTTGATAGGTTAGTCCCAAAAATAATATAAAAGAGCATATTAAAGCCCATTAAACATCCAAAACAGATAATTTAATAGCATGGAACAATCAAAAATTATAGATACGTTGGAGACGTATCACACCTGAGGTGGGCACAACCCACGAGGGCACGCCTGGGCCTCCTGGCGCGCCCTGGTGGGTTGTCCCCTCCTAGGGACTCCCCCCAGGTGCAACCAGGGCCCAACTTCTTCCTTCTAGTCCATAAAAATCTCCGCAAAGTTTCGTGGCATTTGGACTCCATTTGATAAGGATTTTCTGCGATGTAAAAAACATGGAAAAAACAGCAACTGGCACTTGTTACTATTTCAATAGGTTAGTACCAAAAAATGATATGAAATGACTATAAAATTATTATAAAACATCCAAGATTGATAATAAAACAACATGGAACAATAAAAAATTATAGATACGTTGGAGATGTATCAGCATCCCCAAGCTTAACTCATGCTCGTCCTCGAGTAGGTAAGTGATAAAAATAGAATTTTTGATGTGGAGTGGTGTCTATCATGTCATATCATATTCTTTTCTTTATAACATGGACATTTGGACTTTTATGTGATTCAAAGCAATAGTATAGTTTTGACATAATAATTTAGATACTCAAGCATATCAACAAGCAACCATGTCTTTCAAAATATCAACGCTAAAATAAGTTATCCCTAGCCCATCATGCTCAAACATTGATCCATTCATGAAACACACTCGAATATTAGCTACACCCAATACTTTCCATGATATGCCATAGGCAGTTCCCAAACAGAAAATAAAGTTGATTCCTTTTTCCACCATACTTTCACTTTCCATGGCTAACCGTATCCACGGGTGCCCTCCATACCAACACTTTCCAAGGAATTTATTATTTGACAACATAAAGTAAATTCATTTTTTTGGATTTCGGGACTAGGCATCCGTAATACATTTGCCTTACTCTTGTGCAATGGCAAGTGAATAAACACTCATCTTGAGAATAACACATCTAGCATGGAAAATATTAGCCACGTGTTACCGTTCCGTGAGCGAAACAAACACACGAAAGAGAAGTTTATTTTGAAAATTAGAGATGGCACATGCAAATTTGCTTAGAACGGCAAAATAATACCGCATATAGGTAGATATAGTGGACTCATGTGGCAAAACTGGTTTAAAGGATTTTGGATGCACAAGTAGAGGTCATACTTAGTGCAAAATGAAGGCTAGCAAAAGATTGGGAAGCGACCAACCAAGAAACGAATAATCTCATAAGCAAGCATTAAGCATAATTAACACCGAATAATGCACCACAAGTAGGATATAATTTTCATTGCATGATTATTGACTTCCATGCATGCATAGGGAATCACAAACCTTGACACCAATATTCTTACTAGAGCACAATTACTCACCAACATAACTCACATATCACATCATCATATCTCAAAACTATTACCAAGAATCAAGTTTATTTTGTCCAATGATCTTCATGACATATTTTCTTTATCTTTATCCTTCTTGGATATCTATCACTTTGGAACTAATTTTCATGTGTTGCTTTTCATAAGCTCAAACAAATATAAGTGAAGATCATGAGCATAACAAATTTTCTTTCTCTCAAAATAATTTAAGTGAAGCAAGTGAGAATTTCTCCAAAATTTTACTAACTCTCAAATAAATCTAAGTGAAGAAAGAGAGCATTTTCTTCAAAAATACTAAGCACACCGTGTTTAAAAAGATATAAGTGAAGCACTAGAGCAAGTCCATTGCTCATAAAAATTTAATTGAAGCATAGAGAGCAAATCTAACAAGTCATGACATAATTTTGGCTCTCTCAAATAGGTGTGTCCAGCAAGGATTGATGACATAGAACACAAAATAAAACAAGCAAAGACTCATATACAAGATGCTCCAAGCAAAACACATATTATGTGACGAATAAAAATATAGTCTCGAGTAAAATACCGATGGTCGTTAGAAGAAAGAGGGGATGCCACTCGGGGGCATCCCCAAGCTTAGTTAGTTGCTCATTCTTGGATAATAGCTTGGGATGCCGGGGCATTCCCAAGCTTAGGCTCTTCTATCCTTCTTTCATCCATCGTAAGCTAACCCAAAACTTGAAAACTTCAATCACACAAAACTTAACAAAACCTCCGTGAGATCCGTTAGTGTAGGAAAGTAAACCACTACTATAAGTGTTGTATCAAACCAATTCATATTTTGTTTTTGTATTATATCTACTGTATTCCAACTTTTCTATGGCAAAAACTCATCAAAGAAAACCATAGAGCCATCAAAATAAGCACACAACACAAAGAAAACAGAATCTGTCAAAACAGAACAATCTGTAGCAATCTGAATTAAACGAAAACTAGGACGACCTGAGTAATTTGTATATTAATCTTCTGCAAAAAGAATCAGGGCAAAATCTCTTTCTGATAAAAAATGATAATTAATTTTGTGAGTGCAAAGTTTTTGTGTTTTTCAGCAAGATCAAACAACTATCACCCAAGAAGATCCTACCGGTTCTACTTGGCATAGACACTAATTAAAACACAAAAAACACAATCATAACAGTAGCATAATTGTGTTAACACTCAAGAACATAAAGCAAAAAGCAAAAATAAATTTTATTCATTGGGTTGCCTCCCAACAAGCGCTATAGTTTTACGCCCTTAGCAAGGCATAAAGCAAGGATGCTCAGATGAAAGATAGTAATTGAAACACGAAGAGAGCATCATGTAGCATGTGCAAACACATTTAAGTCTAACATACTTCCTATGCATAGGCATTTTATGAGCAAGCAAATTATTAAAACAGGCAAAGACTAGCATATGCATGGAAGAAGAATAAAACATAGACAATCTCAACATGACGAGAGGTAATTTAGTAGCATGAAAATTTATACAACCATATTTCCCTCTCTCATAATAATTATATGTGGGATCATAATCAAATTCAATAATATAGCTATCACATAACATATTCTCTATATGATCCACATGCATGCAACGTGGACACTCTTCCAAAATAGTGGGATTATCATCAAATAAAGTCATGACCTCTCCAGGCCCACTTTCATCAAAAAATTCATAAGATTGAACACTCTTCAAATATGTGGGACTATTTTTACCTAAAGTTGACTCTCTTCCAAACCCACTTTTAATATTATCACAAGCATATTCATCATGCGGTAAAAATAAATTTTCAAGATCATAAGAATAATCACCCCAATCATGATCATTGCAAAAAGTAGTGGACATAGCAAAATTAGCATCCCCAAGCTTGGAGTTTTGCATATTATTAGCACAATTGACATTAATAGAATTTATAGTAAAATCATTGCAATCATGCTTCTCATCCAAGGAGCTATCATGAATCACATCATAAATTTCTTCATCACAATTTTCAGATTCACGAATCTCAAGCAAAGCTTCATAAACATAATCTAGTGAACTCAATTCACTAGCAATGAGTTCATCATAATTGGATCTCTTGAAAAGATTAGCAAGTGGATGAGGATCCATATCAATTGATTTTTAACAAGCAAAGATGCAAGCAAAATAAAAGACACGTGGAAACACAAGCAAATAAGAGATCTGACGAGAAAACGACGTACGAAAAAGAGGGGCGAATAAAACGGCAAATTTTTGTGAAGTGGGGGAGAGGAAAATGAGAGGCAAGTGGCGAATAATGTAAATTGCGAGGAGATGAGATTTGTGATTAGGAACCTGGTTATGTTGAAGATCCTCCCCGGCAACGGCGCCAGAAATTCTCCTTGATGGTAGCTGGAACTACGTCGGTATTTCCCCGGAGAGGGAGTATTTCCCTTAGTTATGAAACCAAGGTACCGAACCAGTAGGAGAACCAAGCAACACAATGTAAACAGCACCTGCACACAAATAACAACACCTTGCAACCTGACGTGTTAAAGGGGTTGTCAATCCCTTTCGTGTACCGGCGCCAGAAATTGGCAAGCGGACGTGAGGTAAATTGTAATAGATTGAAATAATAGATCGCAAATAAATAAAGTGCAGCAAGCTATTTTTGTATTTTTTTGGTTTAATAGATCTGAATAAAAATGCAAAGGAAAAGTAGATCGCAAGGCAAATATATGAGAAAGAAGACCCGGGGGCCGTAGGTTTCACTAGTGGCTTCTCTCGAGAAAATTAGCAAACGGTGGGTAAACAAATTACTGCTGGGCAATTGATAGAACTTCAAATAATTATGACGATATCCAGGCAATGATCATTACATAGGCATCACATCCAAGATTAGTAGACCGACTCCTGCCTTCATCTACTACTATTACTCCACACATCGACCGCTATCCAGCATGGATCTAGTGTATTAAGTTCATGGAAAAACGGAGTAATGCAATAAGAACGATGACATGATGTAGACAAGATCCGTTTATCTATATGGCGGTAGATATAGATCTCGTATTTTATATCCTTAGTAGCAACAATACATACGTGTCGTTTCCCCTTCTGTCACTGGGATCGAGCACCGTAAGATTGAACCCACTACTGGGCACTTCTTCCCATTGCAAGATAAATAGATCAAGTTGGCCAAACAAAACCCAAATATCGAAGAAGAAATACGAGGCTATAAGAGATCATGCATATAAGAGATCAAAGAAACTCAAATAACTTTCATGGATATAAAAAGATATGACTGGTCATAAACTCAAGGTTCATCAGATCCCAACAAACACACCGCAAAAGAGTTACATCATATGGATCTCCAAGAGACCATTGCATTGAGAATCCAGTGAGAGAGAGAGAAAGCCATCTAGCTACTAACTACGAACCCGAAGGTCTACAAAGAACTACTCACGCATCATCGGAGAGGCACCAATGGAAGTGGTGAACCCCTCCGTGATGGTGTCTAGATTGGATCTGGTGGGTCTGGACTCTGCGGCGGCCGGATGAATATTTCGACCCTTTTTCTAGGGTTTCTGGAATATTGTGGTATTTATAGAGCAAAGAGGCGGTCCGGGGGGCACCCGAGGTGGGCACAACCCACCAGGGCGCGCCTGGGCCTCCTGGCACCCCCTGGTGGGTTGTGCCCCCCTCGGGGCACCCCCCAAGTGCAACTAGGGCCCATTGCCTTTCTTCTGGCCCATAAAAATTCATCGTGAAGTTGTGTGGCATTTGGACTCCATTTGATATTGATTTCCTGCGATGTAAAAAACATGGGAAAAATAGCAACTGGCACTTGGCACTATGTCAATAGGTTAGTACCAAAAAATGATATAAAATGACTATAAAATGATTATAAAACATCCAAGATTGATAATAAAATAGCATGGAACAATCAAAAATTATAGATACGTTGGAGACGTATAAATGGTCACTTCACAATAGAAGTTTGAGTTTATGATGGGATCTATTTATCCATGAAAGTTATTTGAGTTTCTTTGATCTCTTATATGCATGATTACTTATAGCGTCATATTTCTTGTTTGAATATTTAGTTTAGTTAGTCTGACTAGATCAATTTTTCTTGCCATGCGAAGAGGTGCTTTGTGATGGGTTCCGTCGTGCCGTGTTCTTTCCCAGTGACAGAAGGGGCATCAAGACACGTATTGATCGTTGCCATTAAGGATACAAGATGGGGGTTATTCCTAGATGAATAGATCTCATCTACATCATGTCATCATTCTTATTGCATTACTCCGTTTCTCCATGAAATTAATACACTAGATGCATGCTGGATAGCGGTCGATGTGTGGAGTAATAGTAGTAGATGCAAGCAGGAATCGGTCTACTAATCTTGGACGTGATGCCTATATAATGATCATTGCCTGGATATCGTCATAATTATTTGAAGTTCTATCAATTGCCCAACCATAATTTCTTTACCCACCGCATGCTATTTTCTCGAGAGAAGCCACTAGTGAAACCTACGGCCCTCGGGTCTATTTTCTAGTCATATATTTTCATACCTATATTGCCATTTGCCTTTCTTTATTTGCATCTTTTATTTTCATATCTATATTGTCAAAAATCCAAACATACCTCGCTGAATTTTATTTGTTGTTATTCTATTTTCATCTACCAAATTATATATTTACCAATCTTTTACCCATCAGGGATTGACAACCCCTCTGACTCGTCGGGTTGCAAGTATTTGTTCTTTGTGTGCTGGTACTGTTTACATAGTGTTGCTTGGTTCTCCTACTGGTTCGATAATCTTGGTTTCATCACTGAGGCAAATACCTACCATAGCTGTGCTGCATCATCCCTTCCTCTTCGGGGAAAACCGACGCGGACACGAGCCATCACTGTACTGCATCATCCCTTCCTCTTTGGGTAAATACCGACGCAGTCTCAAGCGACATGAGTGGTCCCGTCACCCCCTCTCACAGACTTATGGCAAGGGCTAAGAATGCCCGGCCGTGCTACATAGTTATCTCGCAGGTACCTGCAGGTCAAACCTACTTCACATCAGTCGCAGGTACCCCTCGAGGCCAACCCGATTCCATCATGGTTCTGGGGTAAAGTCATAGTAATCGTGTGTCCATAACACCAAGGGGGGATCCGAGAAATCACCCTCGATGTATTCCACTTGATGTAACCGTCAAGGTGAACTTGGAGGAATCACCCTCGATGGTTCACTCTTGATGTGTTGCACGACAGAGTCGTTATCGGGAGTGGTGAAGGAGGAATCACCCTTCGTAGACCACGATCCATTAACTACATTACAGAGATCTCATCAGAAGTGCTATACGAGGTATCATCCTCGGCACTCGATAGTAACCCTGTAGTGTCATACAACTCAGGGGGTGTGATGTGATGTGTCGGGCTCAGGACGCCGATCAAATTGATCAAGTCATCGGTCATAAAGCGGGGTCAACAGGGACGACATGAGGGGTCACTGGTGGATCACTAACCAACCTATAGTAAGCATATGGGATAAGCAGGTAGGTAACAATAGCAGGTTACAAAATCAGGCCATGCATCAGAATAGGTACAAACGAACAACAATAGCAGAATCTAATGCAAGCATGAGAGAGAAAGAATGAGCGATATAGGAATGATCAAGGGGGTTTTGCTTGCCTGGAAGCTCTGCTAAGAGTGGCTAAATGTCAGGGGTGTATTCATACTCGGCAGCGCCAGTCTTGGTGTCTACCGGAGAGAAGCAGGTGAAGAAACAATAAATATAAAGCAAACAGATGCATCACGATGCATGACACGACAATATGCAGTTCTAGGGGTGACCCAGTGCTACACGATATAGACGAAGTGGGAAAACATTTGGGAATGTTTTCCCGGCATTTGGCATTTATCGGACAAATGAATTGGAGGGGAAGGATCCATGTTCAAAGGCATGTGACACATGAACAGATAGCATATTCGGATTCATTAT
The DNA here is from genome assembly GCF_018294505.1 of Triticum aestivum. Taxonomy (NCBI): domain Eukaryota; kingdom Viridiplantae; phylum Streptophyta; class Magnoliopsida; order Poales; family Poaceae; genus Triticum; species Triticum aestivum. Next base: position 369,701,984 of record NC_057802.1, read on the forward strand.
ATTTTTCCGAGCAACTTTCATATATAAATTATTTTCATATTACTTATATATTATTTTATATGATTTTCCAAAGTTTTAAACATTTTCTGAAAATTTTGGAGTTATTTATATTTCAAAAATAAATTGAAATGCTAGGTGCACCCAGTGCAGTGCACCCATCTACGCACCAGATGCTGACCAGTGGGCCCTGTTGACTGGGTCAACAGCCAAGTCAGTAGAGGCTCACTGGTGCGCCCAAGCTGACTCAGCTAGGCCCTATCCAACAGAACAATGGGCGGGCCCCACCTGTCAGCGTCCTATTTAGTTAACTGGGGGTCAATTTTAACCTGCATTTTAATTAGGCGACACGGGCCCGCTGTTAGTGAGTGATTAGGGGGCCATTAGCGCTTAACAATGGTGAGGCCGAGCGCGCCGGAGTTTGGCCATTTGGCCATTTCCCTTGAAAAGGGGAAGCGCGGTTGACGCCATTAGGGAGCCAGGGCCGCGCACATCGAACGGTGGTCGTGGGATGGACGGGGGTGTAGCGCAGCGGCGCCAGCAACGACTGGGGCGGCGGACAACATTCGGCTCAGTAGTGGGCGCGGCGGGGCGTGCAGGCACATGCGGCTGCGGGGAGGCGGCTGCACGGGCGAGCAGAGGCGCGGCCAGGCGAGGGCGTGCGCGCGGGTTGCGGGCGCGCGGGAGCAGCAAAGGGCGAGCAACAGAGGCGGGGTGTGGCAACGGTGGCGGCCAGCAGCGGCGGTTGAGGAGACAGCTGATGACCCACAAGTATAGGGGATCTATTGTAGTCCTTTTGATAAGTAAGAGTGTCGAACCCAACGAGGAGCAGAAGGAAATGACAAGTGGTTTTCAGCAAGGTATTCTCTGCAAGCACTGAAATTATCGGTAACTTGGTTTTATTGCCAAGACACCTCTTCGGCGGGTGAGAACCCTCTGTCGGGTTTCCGTATCCATCGGCTCAACCCAAGCCACCCACTTCCAGACCGGATCAGCTCTGCTGAACGGGCCAAATACGGACCCGCATTTACCAAGATAAGGGCCTTGATGGCAAATGGCCTAACTGACATTGATTTGGTCCGATGCTGGGTGGCCTGGAGGATTATGCCCTTGAGCCACCGCCCCGGTTTAATGTGCACATATACGGGTGATGTCAAGGATCCCCTGTAGTTTAATTCTACATGCCTTGAAGAGAAGGATATCAATGAAATGAACAAGTCCTTGCTCGGGGAGACTTTGGAAAACTGCAGCAAGACAGGGCTGAACCCCTTCTATGTTCTTAACCCGGCTCCATCTATAAGTGTTTTGCAGCTACTTTTACTTTATTCATTATTCCCATATACTGTACTTGCCTTATTATCTTGCTTTCTTCAGGCCGACTCTCCTTTTTGGAACAAGAAGCTTCAAGATAAACCGGCCAAAAAGGCTAGGGGAAAGACCAAAGCTCCCAAGAAAACCAAGAAGAACATAGATACAGCAGAGCAAGTCACCCTGGATGATGAGTCGGAGGTAGAACTTGATTCTCTTGGCTCCTTTTTTGTACACCTTATTGACGCGGACCCCTCTCAGGATGGCGCGGAGACTAGCCAGGCAGATGCTAAAGAGGTTACTATTATTTCCTCCGACTCAGAGCCTTTGCCAAGACAGAAAGTCCGGCAAGTGACCCGGAAAGTAAGGTTTTCTCACCCTTTAGCTTACTTGGATCCAAACTTTATTTTGAAGAAACAACGACAGGAAGCCCGGCGTACAACCCGGAACAACGGAGGGGGAGATCTTCATGCCGACTTACCCAACACACCGGTCCCTTGCAAACGCCAGAAAGAGGTGCCTCAGAGTTCAACCCTATCTTTTCCAAAGGCGGGTTTTATTCGTCAACCCCTTAATCCTTCCGACTCAAATTATTAGGGAACTTCTAATTCATCCTCTGGTGACTCTACTGGAACTCGACTTCCTTCCTTCAAGATTACCCCTGGGTGAGAACTTTTGACTTCTTTGCTTTAACCCTTTTAAGCTGAAATATTCAAATCCTCATGTCTTATTTTCAGTGGCATAGACAAACCAAGTAAGAAGCTGAAGATAAGCAAGCCGGCCGAACGTCCCCAGGTCAATGAGCCGGAGAAACAAATGCCAACATCAGAAGCTTCTCATCAAACTCCTAAGTCCACTGTCGATGACCTGCCCCCAGAAACTCATGATGCCATAGTGGATCCAATGGGTGCTAACCTGTCCAGTGCTAAGCCGCCAAGTCCTATCAAGCCTACTAAGGAAATTCCTTCTCACCAAACTGCGGAGGATGTCATCATTACTGGTACAGGCTTCAGAGAACCAGGGAATCCCACTATCTTGCAAAACATAGCGCCAAGGAAGAAGGTTTAGCCACTGACAAAGCCAATTGGAAACTGGACTTAGAAAGCTATGCCGACTTTAATGCTAGTGAAATCCATGCTGGCTACTTGAGCCGCCTGCATACCAACCATGACATGGAAGCCGGACTGGTAAACCTGATGAAGGAACGCTTTGAGGTAAACACCAAAACCCTTCTCATATGAATCCATGCCAGCCGCCAAGTCTAGAGGATATGAAGGATGTGAAAAAGTTGTAGACTTTAAATAATACCCTTCATCTTGTAGCTTCTCAATATCAGTTTATCTCCATTAGATCCAAATGATTAGTCCCCAAGGGCCGGTTTAATCTGAATATTAAGCCGGGACTTAAGATCATGTTGTAAAAAATCCGAATATGTAGCCCCCATGGGCGGCTTAAATTGAAAAATTTAAGCGAGGTCATTAAGTACTCTTTGTGTAAAAAATGGCCTACATTAGCCCCCAAGTGCCAAGTAAAATACTTGTATTATGCTTGGGATTTTAATAGAATGATCATCAGTACTGCAAAGTACTGCTTGGCTATTGCGCTTCACGCTGAATTAAGCATGAAAGAGTCTCAAGTAGTCGACTTGCGGCAGAATGTCAAATCGCAACAAGCAGAAACTTCAAAGGCTATGTCAGAACTAAAAACCGCCTTAGAAGTAACTGAAAATTGAGGAAAGACTTCAATGCTAAAAGAGCTGGCTAGGATATTAAGAAGGCGACTCTGTTGAAAAGCGCTGAAGACGTCGAGGCTGCTCTTAAGCCGGTGACTGAAGAGTTATCCGGCTTAAAGCGACACATTAACCATATGACAACCGCCATCTTTGGTAAGTGACATTGCACTACAATATTTCACCACTGATTTACTTTGACCCGCCTGGCGACTTATCCATCTGTTTGCTCAACAGGCCCCAGGAGCACCAACCTTGGCCAGGACATGCTTGTGAAGCTGAAAGCCATGTACACCCTGGTGGAGCAACTATATACTGGCACTCAGCGAACCATAGCGGCTATCTCCCACAGCAAACAGCCACCCACACTTATCAGGGAGGTACTGGACAAACTGTCGGTCATGCCCCAAAGAGTGGAAGAGATAAAGCAATCATCCGCCAGAGCTACTGCCATTACTGCTCTGAGCCGGGCCAAAGCATGGCGAGCAGCGCTTGACCTGGAGGAAATGGCCACTGGCTGTTCGAGTCTCAAAGAAGACGGGTCTCCCTTTGAGGAAAAAGTCTTTGCCAATTGTGTGAAGGAGATGCGTCCCCTGGCAAGCAAGCTGGCTGAGGAAACCGATCTATCCAGATATTAGGTGGCTTACACGATGGAAAATGTAAAAGTGAAAGCGCCGGCTTATGAAGTTGTGGATCTCATCCCTCCAACGCGTAAGCATACTTTTGCTCTTGATGTTGATCCGTCCATGTTCATAGATGATGAAGCTGTGTTCAAGACCTTAACTGGCATCGACTGAACGTCACCTGACTTCCAGATGATAGACGAAGAAGAACAATGGGCGCAGGATAACCCGAAGTCTTCAACTCGCTAGGGCCGAAGCAACTGAACCTAGGGGCGGCTCTGAGACCGCGATGCGGAGCTTCTGTTGAAAAACACTCAACTTTTTAGGCTTAAGAGAGCCTTGTAATAGGCTAGTTAAAATAATGACCTGCCATGCCATCGTGCATGTTTATCCTTTGCATGTTGAAACCGCCAAACTGATATTTATAACCCACCACTTGTGCGTATAATATTATCAATCATGTGGATCAGGTCAAATATTGTCATACTTCCTGCACACAAGGGAATAGCATATGCCCTGGCAGTTTAAGCCAGGGCGGGTAACAAATATCTTTGAAAATACCCTGATATAAGTCTTTGATAGAAAGACTAAAAGCTATCTAAGCCAGAAATATGTCGGCGACTTAAAGTCGAAAACAGGGTGGTTTACCGACCCTGAATAGTCATATTTTTATGGAAAACATACCTGTAGATTACTACTATGGCAACTCCCTTAATAATGATAAGACGTAGATATGAAATATCATGATATGTTATTGCTCAATGCAAATATCGTGGCGGCTCACAATCCGCTATTAGGGCGGGTTACCAACCCAATATGCTCAATTATGAGTCATATGATCAAGGCTACATGGCCTGTATTACCCCAAATATACTTGGGCAGAAGAAATTGTTAATGGATACAAAAACCCAAAATATCCAGAAGAAAAGGATTTCAGAAAAAGTCAAGTGCTTTTATAGGCTGCACAACCTTAAAATTGAAGTGCTTTCATGGGCCACACAGCCACTAAGATTCAAGTGCTTTCATAGGCCGCACAACCTCAGAGTCGTCCTAGCTCACTGTAAGCCGGCCCTCACATGACAAACCGCCGTTTTAACCTTAACAAGTTCAGGGTCTTAGTTAAAAGATTGACTGTTAAGAGTTGAGCGGGCCATTCAGGATTACCCGATGGAGTAGCATCGTGCAGACAGGTAGGTCAAAACTCAGTTATGGCATGTAAGCCAATCAAGAGGTTAAGCATAGTTATGCTCATTGAGCAGGAAGCCCCCAAGTGACCTATCATATGGCATGTAAGCCGATCAAGAGGGTAAGCATAGCTATGCTCATTGAGCAGGAAGCCCCCAAGTGACCAATAATATGGCATGTAAGCCGATCAAGAGGGTAAGCATAGCTATGCTCATTGAGTAGGAAGCCCCCATATCGAATGTAAGCCGATCAAGAGGGTAAGCATAGCTATGCTCATTGAGCAGGAAGCCCCCAAGTGACCAATAATATGGCATGTAAGCCGATCAAGAGGGTAAGCATAGCTATGCACATTGAGCAGGAAGCCCCCAAATGACATTATGAACAAACAATAAAGACTCAGGTACTTAGAAATGAAACGACAGAGGCCCTGAATTATTAGGGATGCCTACTTTATTATATTGATCATAATATATACATTGATAAAAGTATGTATAACACAAGAGCCAGTGGCTCAAGTCTAGTAAGGCCGAAGATGAGCGATGTTCCAAGGTCGGCAGGTCTCCTCCTCCGATGTGCACGTGTCCTTGTGTTCTCGCATATCAATAAGGTACTATGACCTGTTGTTCAGGTTCTTGCTAACCACAAATAGTTCCTGCCAAGGTGGGATAACTTATGCATATCTGTTTGATCCTGGATCAACCGGAGCACCAAATTGCCTTCTTGAAAGGTCCGGGTTTTAACCCGGCGGCTATGATAACGACGCAGATCCTGCTGGTATATTGCCGAACGAGCCGCTGCAAGGTCATGCTCTTCATCCAACGCATCAAGTGCATCCTGATGTGCTTCCTCATTAGCAATTTCAACATAAGCCGCCACACGGGGCGAGTCATGATGGATATCACTTGGAAGAACCGCCTCCACCCCGTAGACAACGAAGAAGGGTGTATAGCCTGTTGACCTGTTAGGAGTAGCATTGATGCTCCAAATTACTGAGGGTAACTTCTCAACCCAACAACCCGGCATTCGCTGCAATGGAACCATAAGCCGGAGCTTTTATACCCTTCAAGCTTTCTTGATTGGCCCTCTCAGCTTGACCAATAGACCTTGGATGGGCCAATGATGAGACGTCAAGACGAATATGCTCTCGCTGACAGAACTCTTTCATAGCACCCTTAGACAGATTAGTGCCATTATTAGTTATGATACTGTGAGGGTAGCCCAAACGGAAGATCACCTTCTTAATGAATTGAACCGCTATTGCTGCATCACACTTACTGATCGGCTCTGCCTCAACCCACTTGGTAAATTTGTCAACCGCCACCAAGAGGTGGTTCTTTTTGTCCTTAGACCTCTTGAAAGGTCCAACCATATCCAGCCCCTAGACTGCGAACGACCAATTAATTGGAATCATCCTCAATTCTTGAGCCGGCACGTGAGCTCGTCTAGAAAATTTTTGACAGCCATCACACTTGCTAACCAGATCTTCTGCATCAGCATGAGCCGTCAACCAATAAAACCCATGACGAAAAGCTTTAGCCACAAGAGATTTAGAGCCGGCGTGATGGCCACAATCTCCTTCACGAATCTCCTTAGAATCTCATGGCCCTCTTCTGAAGAAACACAATGTTGGAACACGCCTGTGACACTGCATCGGTGTAATTCGCCATTGACAATAGTCATAGACTTAGACCGCCAAGTTATTTGCCTGGCTAAAGTTTCATCCTCAGGTAACTGTCCCCGGGTCATATAAGCGAAATAAGGAACTATCCAATTTGGGATCGCATGGAGAGCCGCCACTAACTGTGCCTCCGGGTTAGGAATAGCGAGATCTTCTTCGGATGGCAGTTTAACTGAAGGATTATTCAATACATCAAGAAAGATATTTGGGGGTACTGGCTTACGCTGCGACCCAAGCCAGCTCAAAGCATCAGCCGCCTCATTCTTCCTTCGATCCAGATGCTCCACCTGATAACCTTTGAAGTGACCAGCAATATTATCAACCGCCCGACGATAAGCCGCCATGAGTGGGTCTTTAGAATTCCAAGTGCCAGAGACTTGCCGAGCCACCAAATCTGAGTCGCCAAAGCACCTGACCCGGCTTAAATTCATATCTTTGGCCACCTTTAGGCCATGAAGCAAGGCCTCATATTCGGCTGCATTGTTAGTACAGGGAAACATGAGCCTTAAAACATAACAAAACTTTTCACCTCATGGGGAAGTCAAAATAACTCCAGCCCCCGAGCCTTCCAATTACCTGGACCCATCAAAATGAATAGTCCAATATGTATTATCAGGCTTGTCCTTAGGCATCTGCCACTCTGTCCAGTCATTGATGAAATCCACAAGAGCTTGAGACTTGATAGCTGTCCTTGGCATATATTTCAAACCATGGGGTCCAAGCTCAATGGCCCACTTGGCCACTCGGCCCGTGGCTTCTCTGTTTTGAATAATATCGCCTAAGGGAGCTGAGCTGACCACAGTAATGGGATGACCAAGAAAATAATGCTTCAACTTGCGATTGGCCATGAACACCCCATATACTAGCTTCTGCCAATGTGGGTATCTCTGTTTAGACTCAATTAAGACCTCAGTGACATAATAAGCTAGCCTTTGGACTAGATATTCCTTACCCGACTCTTTTCTTTCCACTAGAAGCGACACGCTGACGGCTCTGCTGTTAGCAGCCACATATAAGAGCAAAGGTTCCTTCTCAATAGGAGCTGCAAGAACCGGCGGCTCAGGCAGCTGCTTCGTAAGTGCTTCAAATGCCTCATTAGCAGCATCACTCCAAACAAAATGATCTGCTTTCTTCATCATTTGGTACAGAGGTATAGCCTTCTCTCCCAGGCGGCTTATAAACTGGCTTAAAGCTGCAATACGACCCGCCAAATGCTGGACATCATTGATGCACACTGGCTTAGCCAATGAAGTGATACCCTTGATATTCTCCGGGTTAGCTTCGATGCCTCTCTCAGAAACCAAAAACCCCAAGAGCTTTCCTGCAGGCACACCAGAAACACATTTGGTCGGGTTAAGCATCATCTTGTAAACCCGGAGATTATCAAAGGTCTCTTTCAGATCATCCAACAGAGTCTCCTTCTTTCTAGACTTCACAACAATATCATCCACATAAGCATGAACATTACGGCCAATCTGATTATGGAGATAGTTCTGTACACAACGCGGATAAGTCGCCTGGGCACTCTTGAGCCCAAAAGGCATAGACACATCGCAGAAAGCTCCAAAGGGCGTGATAAAAGCCGTCTTCTCTTGGTCCTTAACCGCCATCTTGATCTGATGATAACCAGAATAAGCATCCAAGAAGCTCAAACACTCACAACCCGCCATAGCATCGATGATCTGATCAATACGGGGAACAACAAAAGGATCAGCTGGACAAGCTTTATTAAGGTCTGTGTAATCCACACACATACGCCAATTGCCATTTTTCTTAAGTACTAGCACTGGGTTAGCCAACCACTCAGGGTGAAAAACTTCAACAATGAACCCGGCTGCTAAGAGCCGGGCCACCCCTTCTCCAATGGCCTTACGTCTCTCCTCATTAAAAAGACGAAGGAATTGCTTGACTGGTTTAAACTTGGGATCAATATTGAGAGTGTGCTCAGCGAGTTCTCTCGGTACACCCAACATGTCTGAAGGCTTCCATGCAAAGATGTCCCGGTTCTCACAGATGAACTCGATGAACGCACTTTCCTATTTCGGATCCATATTGGCACTGATAGTGAACTGCTGAGATGAGTCGCCAGGGATAAAGTCAACGTGCTTGGTATCATCTGCCGACTTAAACTTCAACAGAGGTCATGCTCTGTGGTTGGCTTCTTTAACGAAGTCATATCAGCCGGGTCAATATTGTCTTTATAAAACTTAAGTTCCTTCGTGGCACAGGCAGACTCAGCATAAGCAGCACTGACTTCTTCACTTTCCAAGGCTATCTTCCTGTCACCATGTACTGTGATGGTACCCTTGCGAACCGGCATCTTAAGCTGCAGATACACATATCAAGGCCGTGCCATAAACTTGGCATAAGCCAACCGTCCAAATAGAGCGTGATAGGGGCTTTTGATCTTGACCACTTCAAAGTTCAATGTCTCTGCCATGTAATCATATTCATTGCCAAAAGCTACTTCCAAGGCAATCTTACCAACTGGCTAGGCCGACTTACTAGGCACCACCCCGTGAAAGACTGTAGCGGACGGCTTAAGCTCTTTGTCAGTCAAATTCATCCTGCGAAAAGTATCATAATAAAGGATATTGATGTTGTTGCCTCCGTCCATAAGCATCTTAGTGAACTTGTAACCTCCAACCTGAGGAGCTACCACCAAAGCCAGCTGACCCGGATTGTCAACCTAGGGCGGGTGATCCTCACGGCTCTATATAATTGGCTGCTCTGACCATCGTAAGTATCGAGGTACTTCCGAATCAACTGCGCTCACTGCTCGTTTATGAACCTTCTGATCTTGCTTGCACAGGCTTGTGGTGAAAACATGATATTGGCCACTATTTAGCTGCTTGGGATTACTCTGATATCCTGACTATTGTTGCTCGTTACCCTGACTGGGCTACTGGCTATAACCGCCCTGATTTCCCTGACCTTGATATCCGGAATTTGAGCCCCCACCTCCAAAGCCGGGCCCATGTGAGCCGGATCCTGACCCGCCGTGTAGGCCAATATTATTATTGTGGTCCTGAGGAAAACTGGAGCTCTTATATTCCTTCATGATAAAACAATAGTTCCACATGTGAGTCAACGGTCTATCTGGATAACTATGCTTCGGGCAAGGTTGGTTCAACATCGCCTCAAGGTTGAACTTTGGCCCTCCAAAACGAGGTAGTGGCTTTCCCTTATGATGTTGATCGTTGTTCCGTGTATTGGTATTAGCCACAAAATCTAACTCACCGTCAGGTTGCTTGCGCTTACCATTACCACCCTGGTTATGCCCTGTCATGTTTGGCTGCTGCCCTTTTCCATTCCCGTTCTTCTTACCCTTGTTGGACTTCTCCTCATCAGACCCCTGGTCTTTAGTATTGACAGAGTCGGCGTATTTGACGAGAGCCGCCATGAGCTCTCCCACGTCGTTTAAGCCGCCCTAACTTTTGCTTGAGAGGGGTGAAACGATAATTTTTCTCCAGAATTAGAACAACGGAACCGACGTTGATGCTATCCGATGAGTGGATAATAGCGGACACCCGACATACCCAATGGTGGGTCGACTCATCCTCGCGCTGGACACAAGCGTCTAAGTCGATGATCGACAGAGGCTGTTTGCACGTGTCTTTGAAATTCTGAATAAAACACGCTTTCAACTCCGCCCATGAATTGATAGAATTAGGGGGTAATCCCTTCAACCAGGTTTGAGCCGACCGGTCCAGCATCATGTGAAGTATTTGGCGCACACAGCGTCATTAACATCTAACATCTCCATAGCCAGCTCATAGCTCTCAATCCAAGCCTCGGGACGTTGATCAGCTGTGTAATTGGGCACCTTTCGAGGACCCTTGAAGTCCTTAGGCGACCGCTCATTGCGAAGAGCCGGTGCTAAGCATGGCACACCCACTATCCTGGAAGTCATCTCGGCTTCTACAGACATCGAAAGGTTATGTTGAAGCTGTTGATGAGCCGCTAACTGAGCCGCCAACTCCGCCTCTTGACGTGCCCTGGCCTGATCCATTAGGGCCTGAGCATTGTTATCATCACGTGGCGGGTCATGCCCATGGGGCGGGTTATGGCACCGCTCGCTACTGGAAACCGCCGGTGATTCAATGCGCCGGCTATAACTTCGACTATGGCATGGAGTTGAATGAATTCACTCACAGTTATATGAGTAAGCCGCCTGCTGAGCTACCGTTGTCTGAAGAAGCTCCAAAGCTTTTCGGGCCTCGACCGCTGCGGGAGACTCGCCTTCTACTGGGAGAGCCGCCAACCATGAAGCCGCGACAATCATGTTGTCCAGAGGGTTGGAATAATGACCCGGCGGTGTTAACACCAGCTGAGGCAGGGTTAAGTTCAAACGAGGCGGGTCTGTTACATGCGGTTGAGCCGTCGCCCTGGTCACGGGCGCCTCGGCAGCCCGGGTCACCCGCCCTAGGTGTATTGAATAGATTCCTTGCCTCAAACTCCAAAGGTAGGTGGCTCTGGTGCCTCCTTCGAAGAACAACATTTGATGCATTCTGATCCAAGTTTAACCGGAAAGTTTCTGCTTGAATCTGTTGTGACTCGGCCTCCAACGCCGCTCGCTCTATGCCATCCTAGCATTCTCAACATTAAGCTCCTCCTTAGCCTAAGCTACCTCATCCCGCAGTTTCGCAATTTCCACATTATGCTGTGCTTGAGTCGCCGGGGCTACTTCTGCAGCTAACAGAGTTGCCAAAGCATCCAAGAGCTCAGATAAGACCTGAGCCGGCGGGCGCACAGGGCCGCTTGCCTCGGCCGTCGCAACAGCCATTGAACTAGAGGTCATAGTCGCAGCAGTTGATGAATTCAGCATCTGTTGCTAGCGGCCATGAAGATAGCAGCCCTGCTCGGCGGCTCATAGGGGTCCGGAATACTTTCGCCGTTGGAGTAGCCCCCAAGCCCGCCATCTTGCAGTTGATAGATTGATTCGGTCTCGCCGGTTGAAGACTCATCACCTGAATAGATGGCCGTTTCTCCACTAGACACAAAACCATCCTCAAGATCCTCCCTATGGATAAAGCCGAAGAAAGCACACTTCTGGGCGGGTTGGACCTTGGCGGGTTTCGCACGCCGAGCCATCTCAACGGTGTCGGTGCAGGCGTCCAGCTCAGGATCTGACTCACCAATCTTGCCGATGAAGACTTGGATTCCACCGAAGGGGACCCGATACCCATACTCAATTGAATCGGCCTCGGGACCCCAGCCAGAATCGTCGATGTACATCTTGCCACGACGGCTCTTGGTCATCTGGCCCACGGCGTATCCTTGATCCCTGAGAAGCTACCCTTCAAGAATTCAAAACCACCGTGCTCTGGCTCCATGGTGGGCGCCAACTGTCGTGGATTTGTCACGGCAGATGCCCTAGTAGAAGGACTTAGTTGTGGAGCCATCGCAACTAGGTTATCTTGAAGGGGTTGAACGGGATAAAGGACACAAGGAGTTTACCCAGGTTCGGCCCCTCACAATGAGGTAAAAGCCTACGTCCTGATTCTAGTTGTATTGCTTGAGTTTCGATTACAAGGGAGCAAATACGCTTGACCCAGTTCTCGATTGCTTGTTTCTTGAGTTAGCCCACCGCTGGGTCTCACCTTTATATACATAGGTAGAGACCCGGAGGCTTACAGAGTCCCGGCCGGCTCACACAACGTGACCGGCTCGGTTTTTAACTAGTCATGCCTTACAGAGCAAGTCTTCCTACGGTGGTTCACAGGCCCCGGTCTTGGGACTTCCCCAGGCCTGCCTCCAAGAGCCGTCGTCTTCATACTTCTCCTTGGGCCTCTTTGGACCTTCTTCACGTTAAACTGCCAGCGTTGTAACCCAGCCCCTCCTGGGCGGGTCACACCTTGGAGTTATATCCCCAATACCTCTTCTTCCTGTTGTAATCTCTACTTAAACATGGTGCTCAACGCTATATATTATTTCCCAATGATGTATGGTTATCCTATGATGTTTGAGTAGATCCGTTTTGTCCTATGTGTTGATTGATGATCATCATTGGTTTGAGTTGTATGTTTTATTATTGGTGTTGTCCTATGGTGCACTCCGTGTCGCGCAAGCATGAGGGATCCCCGTTGTAGGGTGTTGCAATACATTCATGATTCGCTTATGGTGGGTTGCTAGAGTGATAGAAGCTTAAACCCGAGTAAGGGGGTTGTTGCATATGGGAGTAAAGAGGACTTGATACCTTATAATGCTATGGTTGGGTTTTACCTTAATGATCTTTAGTAGTTGCGGATGCTTGCTAGAGTTCCAAGCATAAGTGCATACGATCCAAGTAGAGAAAGTATGTTAGCTTATGCCTCTCCCTCATATAAAATTGCAATAGTGATTACCGGTCTAGTTATCGATTGCCTAGGGACAAATAACTTTCTTGTGACAAAAAGCTCTCTACTAAAACTAACTTAGTTGTTTCTTTATCTAAACATGCCCTAGCTTTTATTTACACGCACTTTATTATCTTCCAAACCTATCCTATCACACCTACAAAGTACTTCTAGTTTCATACCTGTTCTAGGTGTAACAAACTTAAAGTGTGCGTAGAGTTGTATCGGTGGTTGATAGAACTTGAGGGAATATTTGTTCTACCTTTAGCTCCTCGTTGGGTTCGACACTCTTACTTATCAAAAGAGGCTACAATCGATCCCCTATACTTGTGGGTTATCAAAAAGTAACTACTCACAAAGCATATTCATGTTCATATTCAGAGGGGTAATAAATATCATTAAGGACCTGAACATATGATCTTCCACCAAATAAAGCAACTAGCATCAACTACGGGGAGTAATCAAACTACTAGCAACCTAGAGGTACCAATCTGAGGTTCCGAGACAAAGATCATATACAAGAGATGAACTAGGGTTTGAGAGGAGATGGTGCTGGTGAAGATGTTGATGGAGATTGACCCACTCTCGATGAGAGGATCGTTGGTGATGATGATGGCTTCGATTTCCCCCTCAATGAGGGAAGTTTCCCCAACAGAATTGCCCTAGATTGCTCCTGCTCAGGTTCCGCCTCGAAACAGTGGCGCTTCGTCCCGATAGCTATCTTCTGGTTTTTTCTAGGTCAAAATACACCATATAGCATAAGAGGGGCACCGGAGGCCTAACAGGGGGCCCACAAGCCCTGGGGCGCGCCCCCAGGCTTGTGGCTACCTGGTGGGTCCCATCTGGTATTTTCTTCGCCCAATATTTTTTATATATTTAAAAATAATTCTCCGTAAATTTTCAGGACTTTTGGAGTTGTGCAGAATAGGTCTCTAGGATTTGCTCCTTTCCGGTCCAGAATTCCAGCTGCCGGCATTCTCCCTCTTCATGTAAACCTTGTAAAATAAGAGAGAAAAGGCATAAGTATTGTACCAAAATGTGTAATAACAACCCATAATGCAAATATCAACATAAAAGCATGATGCGAAATGGACGTATCAACTCCCCCAAGCTTAGACCTCGCTTGTCCTTAAGCGAAAGCCGAGATCGATAATCATGTCCATGTGTTTAGAGATAGAGGTGTCAATAAAATAAAATACGAACATGAAGGCATCATGATCATCTTTAGAACAACAATATATATTCTCATATAACTTTTCATGCCAGAGTAACAATTCGTTCACAAGTTAAAGTATGAATCAGAAACTATATTGAGGACCAACAAACTACTGTCTAGTCATTGAAGCAATTGTAATTTATCATAACATTGAAAAGAGTCAATATAAGAGCTTGTACAACAAATCCACATACTCAACCATATTTTGGTCTTTCACAATTTCTAACACTCACGCGGTATTCATGAGATCAAAGCTTCCTTCAGACACATAGAAAGATAGGGGCTTATAATTTCTCTACCCAACTATTTACCTCAAGGGTAATGTCAGCAATAATGACTCATGATCACCTACATCCGAGTGAATATATGTGTCTAGATCTTTCCCAACACATGACACTTTCGAAAAGAAAAAGGCAAAATATAGGAAGTGGTGAAGATCACCATGACTCTTGCATAAAGATAAATACTAAAAAGTAAAAGATAGGCCCTTAGCAGAGGAAAGCAGAGGTTGTCATGCGCTCTTTGGTTGGATGTACGAAATCTTAATGCAAAAGAACGCCACTTTATATTGCCTCTTGCAATAAAGAACTTTATTATGCAGTCCGTCGCTTTTATTTCTTCCATATCACAAGTTTGTATAAAGGTTATTTCTTCACAATAATAGATCATACATATTTAAAGAGCAATTTTTATTGCTTGCACCGATGACAACTTACTTGAAGGATCTTACTCAATCCATAGGTACGTATAGTGGACTCTCATGGAAAAACTGGGTTGAGGGTGTTTGGATGCAAGTAGTATCTCTACTTGGTGCGGAAGTTTTCGCTAGTATGAGGTGGAAGCAAGCGTCACATGTTAGAGTCTCCATGACAATATAACTTCTATTCGGAAATAAGCAAACATAACCCATTATGTTGTCTTCCTTGTCCAACATCAACCTTTTAGCATATAATATTTTAATGAGTGCTCACAATCATAAAAGATGTCTAAGATAATATATTTATATGTGAACCTCTCTTTCTTTATTACTTCCTTTTAATTGCAACAATGATAGACACTATGTTTGTCAACTCACAACAAGTTTTATTCATCATACTCTTTATATGTGAAGTCATCACTTTCCATAAGATTGCTATATAATCTTTTTATTTCTTTTATTCTTTTTCTTTATTTCTTTTTCTCAAAATCATAGTAAGAAAGCCAAGCCCTCAACTCAAAACTACTCTTTATTATATAAATCTCGGAGTCGATTACATAGAGGGAACTCAAAGCAAAATTTAAAGCTAGATCATACTAAAAACTTTATTCTACTAAACCAAGATATAATCAAAAGGATTGAACTAAGAAAAATGATAAAGGTAAAGATGTGACGGTGATACGATACCGGGACACCTCCCCCAATCTTTGCCCAAGCCAAGGGGAGTGCCCATACCCATGTACTCAAGTCTCCTTCGGAGGTGGTGATGATGTTGCTGTGGATGATGGTGATGAAGTAGTGTCCTTCTTCCTCAACTTACGCTTGAGGATAAAAAAATTCTCCCTCAAGTCATCGATCTCTTGCTCAAGCCTTAATATATTTTTGCATAATTCCTTCTTGTTTTCCTACAAGAGATGAAAAGGGATATATTGGATCTTAGGATTCTTTACTTTATTAGGGAGACTTGACTTCTTGAATTCCACATGCATGTCCCAGGTTGAGGTAGGGGGGGGGGTTCATCTTCATCTAAGCTTGTCTCGTCTTTTCTCTTCAAATCATGATCTTCTTCTTCCTCCGTGGACCAACCATAATGCTCCACATCCCCATAAACTTTTGGGTTTGCGATATAGTCTGCAACATAGCTCTCTCCTTCTGAATCGTGTGACGACATGTTTTCAGGTCTGCCTGTAAAACAATGCGAAATGAGAACACAGGATATTGCATGGTACAGTGGTGAAAACCTTCGGGAGATTATATCATGATTTTTTACCGACCAAAAGAAGTAACGTGCAAGAAAACGAAGTCCGGAGGGCACACGAGGCGGCCACAAGCCTGGGGGGCGTGCCCCCACAGCTTGTTGCCTCCTCGTGCACTTTTCGGACTAATTTTTTTCTAATTTTTTAAATATTCCAAAATGGAGTAAAATTGCCATTAGAAAAGTTTTGGAGTCGGTTTACTCACCGTATCACATACCTATTCCTTTTCGGAGTTCTGGCATGTTCTGGTAGGTTTCCCTTATGTACTGCTCTGGTGTTATGGTACTAATAATATTGGTTTCAACATTTATGGGAGTACTTGAGATATAATGTTTAATTCTTTGCCCGTTTACCACCTTTGGGTTATTGCCTTTAGTGTTGTTGATCTTGATGCACTGGAACGATAAACTTCCTCGATAGTGTAAGGCCCTTCCCATTTAGAGAGAAGTTTTCCTGAAAAAAAACTTAAACGAGAATTGTAAAGCAAGACATGGTCACCTACATTGAATTCACGCTTTTGTATTCTTTTATCATGCCATCTTTTAACTTTTTCTTTAAACACAACATTTTCATAAGCCTGGGTTCTCCGTTCATCAAGTGAGCTAATGTCAGACAACCTCTTCTCACTAGCAAGTTTGAAATCATAGTTGAGCTCTTTAATTGCCCAATAAGCTTTATGTTCTAGCTCGATAGGTAAGTGACATGCTTTTCCATAAACCATTTTTTACGGAGACATACCCATAAGATTTTTATAAGCAGTTCTATAAGCCCATAGTGCATCATCCAGTTTCTTAGAACAATTCTTTCTAGATCTATTGATAGTCTTTTGCAAGATCAATTTTATTTCACTATTACTCAACTCTACTTGCCCACTAGACCGAGAGTGATATGGATATGCAATTCTATGGTTAACATCATACTTAGCAAGCAATCTACGGAAAGCACCATGAATAAAGTGTGAACCACCATTAGTCATTAAATATCTAGGGACTCCAAACCTTAGGAAAATAACTTCTTTAAGCATTTTAATGGAAGTGTTATGATCAACACTACTAGTTGGAATAGCTTCCACCAACTTAGTAACGTGATCAACAACAACCAAAATATGTGTATACCCATTAGAGGAAGGAAAAGGTCCCACATAATCAAATCCCCAAACATCAAATGGTTCAATAACAAGTGAATAATTCATAGGCATTTCCTGACGTCTACTAATATTACCAATTCTTTGACATTCATCACAAGACAAGACAAACTTACGATTATCATTGAAGAGAGTAGGCCAATAAAAACCAGATTGTAATACCTTGTGTGCAGTTCTATCTCCAGCATGGTGTCCGCCATAGGCCTCAGAGTGACACTTGCGTAGGATTTGTTCCCGTTCATGCTCATGTACTCAATGTCTAATAACACCATCTACTCCTTGTTTTTAAAGATGTGGTTCATCCCAGAAGTAATGTCTTCAATCATAGAAAAACGTTTTCTTTTGTTGGTATGTGAAGCTAGGTGGTATAAATTTAGCAATAATGTAATTAGCATAATCAGCATACTAAGGAGTACTACGAGAAGCATTTATGATAGCTAATTGTTCATCAGGAAAGCTATCATCAATAGGTAGTGGGTCATGAAGAACATTCTCTAACCTAGACAAGTTGTCTGCTACGGGGTTCTCAACTCCTTTTCTATCAATAATATGCAAATCAAATTCATCTAGCAAGAGGACCCATCTAATAAGTCTATGTTTAGCATCTTTCTTTTCCATAAGGTATTTAATAGCAGCATGATGTGTGTGAACAGTAACTTTGGAATCAACAATATAAGATCTGAACTTATCACAAGCAAACACAACTGCTAAAAATTCTTTTTCAGTAGTAGCATAATTTCTTTGAGCATTGTCTAGATTTTTGCTAGCATAATGAATAACATTTAATTTCTTATCCACTCTTTGTCCTAGAACAGCACCAACAACATAATCACTAGCATCACACATAATTTCAAAGGGTAGTTCCAATCAGGTGGTTGAACAATAGGTGCAGAAATTAAGGCTTTCTTAAGTATTTCAGATGCTTCTACACAATCATCATAAAAAACAAACGGGACATACTTTTGCAAGTGATTAGTGAGAGGCCTAGAAACTTTAGAAAAGTCTTTAACAAATATCCTATTGAAACCAGCATGACCAAGGAAACATCGTATACCTTTCATATCTGTAGGACACGACATTTTTTCAATAGCATCAATTTTAGCTTTATCAACTTCAATACCTCTTTCGGAGATTTTATGCCCCAAGACAATACCTTCATTAACCATAAAGCCGCACTTCTCTCCCAATTCAAGACAAGATTAGTTTCTTCACATCTCTGCAAAACTCGATCAAGGTTGCTCAAGCAATCATCAAAAGAAGTTTCGTATACGGAGAAATCATCCATGAAAACCTCAACAATCTTTTCACAAAAGTCAGAGAATATAGCAGTCATACATCTTTGAAAGGTAGCAGGTGCATTGCATAAACCAAAAGGCATACGTCTATAAGCAAAGGTACCAAAAGGGCATGCAAAAGTAGTTTTTTCTTGATCCTCTTGTGATACAGGTATTTGAGAAAAACTAGAATAACCATCTAGAAAGAAAAAGTGCGTATGTTTTGACAGTCTTTCTAGCATTTGGTCGATAAAAGGTAGAGGATAATGATCTTTCCTAGTAGCTTTATTTAACTTTCTAAAATCAATAACAATTCTATAACCTGTAACAATTCTTTGTGGAATCAATTCATTTTTATCATTAGGGACAACAGTAATACCTCCCTTCTTAGGGACACAATGAACAGGACTTACCCATCCACTATCAGCAATAGGATAAATTATACCTGCTTCCACAAGCTTTAATATTGCATTTCTTACCACTTCTTTCATCTTAGGATTTAACCATTGTTGATGATCAACAACTGGTTTAACATCAGGTTCCATATGAATTTTGTGCTGACATAGAGTGGGACTAATGCCCGTTAGATCATCTAGAGTATATCCAATAGCAGCACAGTGCTTCTTTAGAGTTGTCAATAATTTCTTTTCTTCATGCTCTGAGAGGTTAGCACTAATAATAACATGATATATCTTCTTTTCATCAAGATAAGCATATTTCAAAGTATCAGGTAATTGTTTAAGCTTGAACACATGATCACTCTTGGGTGGTAGAGGATCTCCAAGAGTCTCAATAGGCAAATTGTGTTTCAGAACAGGCATTTGTTGAAAGAATATTACATCTATTTCATTTATTTCATTCATGAACAGGTCATTTTCATGGTCTAGCAAATATTGTTCTAAAGGATTAGTAGGAGGCATAGCAATAGAAGCAAGACCAATAATTTCATCTTTAATAGGTAAATCTTTATCATGAGGTTGTCTACGAAATTTAGAGAAATTAAACTCATGAGACACATCCCCGAAATTATACTAACTGTTTCTTTCTTGCAATCTATCTTAGCATTGATAGTGTTCAAGAAAGGTCTACCAAATATGATGGGACAAAAATCATCTTGTGGGGAACCAAGAACAAGAAAATCAGTAGGATAGTTTAGTTTCCCACACAAGACTTCAACATCTCTAACAATCCCAATTGGTGATATAGTATCTCCATTAGCAAGCTTAATAGTAACATAAATATCTTCTATTTCAGCTGGTGTAATATCATTCGTAATTTCTTGATATAAGGTAAAAGGAATTGCACTCACACTAGCACCCAAATCACATAAGCCATGATAACAATGATCTCCTATTTTAATAGAAACAACAGGCATGCCAACGATAGGTCTATGTTTATCTTTTTCATCGGGTTAGGCAATTCTAGCATCTTCAGCACAGAAATAAATAACATGCCCATCAATATTATCGACCAAGAGATCTTTAACCATAGCAATACTAGGTTCAACCTTAATTTGTTCAGGGGGTGTAGGTGTTCTAGCATAACTCTTATGAACCACAGCTGAAGATTTAGCATGTTCCTTTACTCTAACAGGGAAAGGTGGTTTCTCAATATAAGCAGTGGGAACAACTGGATCAACATTATAAGTAATAGTCTCCTCTTCATCTTTAATAGGTTCTACTACTTTTATTTCAATGGGAGGATGATATTTAAACCACTTCTCCTTAGAGACATCAACATGAGTAGCAAAAGATTCACAAAAAGAAGCTACTATCTCAGAGTCAAGTCCATATTTAGTGCTAAATTCATGAAAGGCATCGGTATCCATGAAAGATTTAACGCAATCAAACTTAAGTTTTATACCTGACTCCTTACCTTCTTCAAGCTCCAAATCTTCAGAGTTGCGTTTAACTCTTTCCAATAAATCCCATTTGAATTCAATAGTCTTCTTCATAAAAGAATTAGTACAAGAAGTATCGAGCATGGATTGGTCATTAGAGAAAGCCGAGCATGAAAATTCTGAATAATAATTTCTCTTGAGAGCTCATGATTGTGGCATGAATACAACATTGACTTAAGCCTCCCCCAAGCTTGAGCGATACTTTCTCCTTCATGAGCCCAAAAATTATATATATAATTCTGATTACGATGAACTAGATGCATAGGATAAAACTTCTGATGAAATTCCAATTTCAATCGGTTATAGTTCCAAAATCCAATATCATCACATAGCCTATACCATGTCAATGCCTTTCCCCTCAAAAATAAAGGCAAAACCTTCTTCTTGACTTCATCCTCGGGCAAACCTGCAAGCTTAAAATCCACAAACTTAATCTATATAGATTAGATACATATCAGGATGTAGTGTTCCATCTCCTGAATGATGATTAGCCAGCAGTTTCTCTATCATACCCGAAGGAATTTCATAATAAATATTTTTAGTGGGTTCAGTAGGTTGAGGAGAAACTCTTTGTGCTTCCGGTCGAGGTGAAGATACCCCGAACAAGCCCCATAAAGGATTATTTTCCATAGTATCAAGTGACAGTAAATTTCAGCACACAATATAAATTTTACCTTACCAAATCCCACTCACCAAAGGTGCTTCATGATACTTCTCCAACGTATCTATAGATTTTTATTGTTCCATGCTATTATATTATCTGTTTTGGATGTTTTATATGCATTAATATGCTATTTTATATGATTTTTGGGACTAACCTATTAACCTAGAGCCCAGTGCTAGTTCCTGTTTTTCCTTGTTTTAGAATTTTGCAGAAAAGAAATACCAAACGGGGTCCAAACAAAATAAAACTTTTGCGATGATTTTTCTTGGACCAGAAGACACCTATGAGACTTGGAGTACAAGTCAGAAGAGCCACGAGGCGGCCACAAGGGCGGAGGGCGCGCCCAGGGGAGTAGGGCATGCCCCCGACCTTGTGGGCCCCTCGGTGACCCCCTGACCTAGATCTTCCTCCTATATATTCTCAAATAACCCAAAACTTCCAGGGGAGCCACGAAACCACTTCTCCACCGCCGCAACCTTCTATACCCGTGAGATCCCATCTAGGGGTCTTTTCCGGCATCCTGCCGGAGGGGGATTCGATCACGGAGGACTTCTACATCAACACTATTGCCTCTCCGATGAAGCGTGAGTAGTTTACCACAGACCTACGGGTCCATAGCTAGTAGCTAGATGGCTTCTTATCTCTCTTTGATTATCAATACAAAGTTCTCCTTGATGTTCTTGGAGATCTATTCGATGTAATACTCTTTTGCGGTCTGTTTTCCGAGATCCGATGAATTGTGGATTTATGATCATCTTATTTATGAATATTATTTGAATCTCCTCTGAATTCTTATATGGATATTTGATATCTTTGCAAGTCTCTTTGAACTATCGATTTGGTTTGGCCAACTAGACTGGCTTTTCTTGCAATGGGAGAAGTGCTTAGCTTTGGGTTGAATCTTGCGGTGCTCGATCCTAGTGACAGAAGGGGAACCGACACGTATTGTATTGTTGCCATCGAGGATAGAAAGATGGGGTTTTATCATATTGTTCGAGTTAATTCCTCTACATCATGTCATCTTGCTTAAGGCGTTACTCCGTTCTTTATGAACTTAATACTCCAGATGCATGGTGGATAGCGATCGATGTGTGGAGTAATAGTAGTAGATGAAGAATCATTTCGGTCTACTTGACACGGACGTGATGCCTATATTCATGATCATTGCCTTAGATATCGTCATAACTTTGCGCTTTTCTATCAATTGCTCGGCAGTAATTTGTTCACCCACCATAATAATTTCTATCTTGAGAGAAGCCTCTGGTGAAACCTATGGCCCCCGAGTCTATTTTCCATCATATAAGTTTCCGATCTACAATTCTAGTTTCCTCTTTACTTTCTTTGCAATATTTTACTTTCCGTTCCATAAACCAAAAATACCAAAAATATTACTTTACCGTTTATCCATCTATATCAAATCACACTTTGCAAATAACTGTGACGGGATTGACAACCCCTTTGTCGCGTTGGGTGCAAGTTGGTGTTTGTTTGTGCAGGTATTCAGTGGCTTGTTACGTTGTCTCCTACTGGATTGATACCTTGGTTCTCAAAAGCTGAGGGAAATACTTACTCTACTTTGCTGCATCACCCTTTCCTTTTCAAGGGAAAAACCAACACAAGCTCAAGAGGTAGTAGGAAAAATTTCTGGCGCCGTTGCCAGGGAGATCTACGGCCAATACTTTTTGTAGCAAAGGACAAGCCTAGACGAACTCTTATATAAAGAAAAGTGCTCCCGAGGACACATCGGAATTACTGTCAAGTTAGTTTTCATCATGCTCATATGATTCACGTTCGTTACTTTGATAATTTGATATGTGGGTGGTCCGATGCTTGGGTGTTGTCCTTACTTGGACAAGCCTCCCACTTATGATTAACCCCTCTCGCAAGAATCCTCAACTATGAAATAAGAATTAAGATAGGTCTAACCATAGCATGAAACATGTGGATCGAAATCGGCCCCATAAGAAGCAACACGTAAACTAGGGTTTAACCTTCTGTCACTCTAGCAACCCATCACCTACTTATTACTTCCCAATGCCTTACCCTAGGCCCAAAACATGGTGAAGTGTCAAGTAGTCGACATTCACATAACACCACTAGAGGAAAGACAACATACATCTCATCAAAATATCAAACGAATACCAAATTCACATGATTACTTATAACAAGACTTCTCCCATGTCCTCAGGAACAAAAGTAACTACTCACAAAGTATATTCATGTTCATATTCAGAGGGGTAATAAATATCATTTGGGATATGAACATATGATCTTCCACCAAATAAACCAACTAGTATCAACTACGGATAATCAACACTACTAGCAACCTACAGGTACCAATCTGAGGTTCCGAGAAAAAGATCGGATACAAGAGATGAACTAGGGTTTGAGAGGAGATGGTGCTGGTGAAGATGTTGAAGGATACTGACCCCCTCTCGATGAGAGGATCGTTGGTGATGACGATGGCTTTGATTTTCCCCTTCGGGAGGGAAGTTTCCCCGGTAGAATCGCTCTGTCGGAGCTCTAGATTGCTCCTGCTTAGGTTCCGCCTCGAGACAACGGGGGTAGGGCGCCCCCAGGCTTGTGGCCACATGGTGGGTCCCCTCTGTTATTTTCTTAGCCCAATATTTTTTAAATATTCCAAAATAATGCTCCGTAAATATTCAGGACTTTTGGAGTTGTGCAGAACAGGTCTCTAGGATTTGCTCCTTTCCGGTCCAGAATTCCAGCTGCCGAATTCTCCCTCTTCATGTAAACCTTGTAATAAGAGAGAAAATGCATAAGTATTGTACCAAAATGTGTAATAACAGCCCATAATGAGATAATTATCAATATAAAAGCATGATGCAAAATGGACGTTTCAACAACTGCAGCGCAACATTCAGCGAGCAGCAGCTGCTGCGGCAGCACCGGGCACGGCCAGCAGTGGGCGGCGTCGGTCGAGCAAGGGCAGCAGCAAAGCAGCAGAGGTCAAGTGGCAGGGGCAGCATCAGTAGCAACTAGCAGAAGTAGGGGTCACGGCGAGAGCGGGTGCATGCGCGCGAGGGCGCGTGGCAGGGGGTACGCGGGCGGTGAGCGGGGCGAGTGGGGGGAGCTCAGCGCGGGCGCGGGGAGGGGACGGCAGCAGGCTCCGGCACATGCAGTGATACGTCTCCACTATATCTATAAGTTTTGATTGTTCCATGTTCTTATATGATAATCCACAAGTATAGGGGATCGCAACAGTTTTCGACGGTAGAGTATTCAACCCAAATTTATTGATTCGACACAAGGGGAGCCAAAGAATATTCCCAAGTATTAGTAGCTGAGTTGTCAATTCAACCACACCTGAAAGACTTAATATCTACATCAAAGTTTTTAGTAGCAAAGTAGTATGGAAGTAACGGTAACGGTGGCAAAAGTAACAGTAGCAGTTTTGTAGTGATTGTAACAGTGGCAACACGAAAGTAACTTAGCAAAGATCAATATGTGAAAAGCTCGTAGGCAACAGATCAGTGATGGATAATTATGTCGGATGCCATTCATCATGCAACAGTTATAACCTAGGGTGACACAGAACTATCTCCAATTCATCAATATAATGTAGGCATGTATTCCGTATATAGTCATACGTGCTTATGGAAAAGAACTTGCATGACATCTTTTGTCCTACCCTCCCGTGGCAGCGGGGTCCTAATGGAAACTAAGGAATATTAAGGCCTCGGTTTAATAGAGAACCGGAACAAAGCAATAGCACTTAGTGAATACATGAACTCCTCAAACTACGGTAATCACCGGAAACACTCCCAATTATTGTCACCTTGGGGTATGTGGATCATAACTCGTAATCGGTGTCTAGAACTTGCAAGATAGGATCAAGAACACAAATATATTCATGAAAACATAATAGGAATTCAGATCTGAAATCATGGCACTCGGGCCGTAGTGACAAGCATTAAGCATAGCAAAGTCATAGCAACATCAATCTCAGAACATAGTGGATACTAGGGATCAAACCCTAACAAAACTAACTCGATTACATGATAATCTCATCCAACCCATCACCGTCCAGCAAACCTACGATGGAATTACTCACGCACGGCGGTTAGCATCTGAAATTGGTGATGATGATGGCGGCGAATCCCCCTCTCCGGAACCCCGAACAAACTCCTGACCAGCCCTCTCGATGAAGAACAGGAGGCGGCGGCGGCTCCGTATCATAAAACACGATGAATCCTTCTCTCTGATTTTTTCTCTTCGGATGATTATATAGCATTGGAATTAGGGTCGCAGGAGGTCCAGGGGGCCCACAAGCCACCGAGGGGCACCCCCAGGCTTGTGGCCAATGGGTGGACCCCCTCTAGTTGATTCTTTCACCAATATTTTTTATATATTCCAAAAATATTCTCCGTAAATTTTCAGGTCAATCCGAGAACTTTTATTTCTGCACAAAAATAACACCATGGCAATTCTGCTGAAAATAGCATCGGTCCGGGTTAGTTTCATTCAAGTCACCCAAGTTAGAGTCCAAAACAAGGGCAAAAGAGTTCGGAAAAGTAGATGCGATGGAGACTAATGTCTACTACGCAACTTTTCTTCTTGTAGACTCGTGTTGGGCCTCCAAGTGCAGAGTTTTGTAGGACAGTCGCAAATTTCCCTCAAGCGGATGACCTAAGGTTTATCAATCGATGGGGGGCGTAGGATGAAGATGGTCTCTCTAAAACAACCCTGCAACCAAATAATAAAGAGTCTCTTGTGTCCCCAACACACCCAACACAATGGTAAATTCTATAGGTGCACTACTTCAGCGAAGAGATTGTGATATAGGTGTACTATGGATACTAGATATAGGTTTTTGTAATCCGAAAATATAAAAACAACAAGGTAACTAGTAAGAAA
This sequence comes from Triticum aestivum, assembly GCF_018294505.1. Lineage (NCBI taxonomy): Eukaryota > Viridiplantae > Streptophyta > Magnoliopsida > Poales > Poaceae > Triticum > Triticum aestivum. Next base: position 369,727,871 of record NC_057802.1, read on the forward strand.
AGTGAGCAAAATGGTATTGCAATGCTTGGAAACAAGGCCCAGGGTTCATACTTTCACTAGTGCAAGTTCTCTCAACAATGATAACATAATTAGATCATATGGCAATCCCTCAACGTGCGACAAAAGTCACTATAAAGTTTCTATTGGAGAACTGAAAGTGCGTTATATCGACTAGAGGGGGGGTGAATAGGCGATTTTTATGAATTCTTCACTGAGAAATTTGTGGGTGAGGAAATTCCTTAGCGAAGAACTACTTGCAGCGGAATAAGTACTCAAACATATGCATAGCAGAACACAAGAATAGTCATCATGATGAAATGAAGACAAGCACAGAGTACAGAAAGCGTAAACACAGGATAACACAGGATGAAGACAAACAGACTGAAGAAATTGAACTGAGGAAATTGAGAAAGTCTTCAGTCAAAGTCTTCAAACAAGATATGAACAAGCATACAACACAGTAATGAAGAAATGAAAGAGTTGAGGACATAGAACCAGTTAGCTTGGTGAAGACAATGATTTGGTAGACCAGTTCCAACTGTTGTCTCAGTTGTACATCTGGTTGGAGCGGCTAGGTATTTAAACCTGAGGACACACTGTCCCGGACACACAGTCCTCACCGTATTATCCTTGAACTAAGGTCACACAGACCTCGTCCAATCACTCGTGGTAAGTCTTCAGGTGACTTCCAAACCTTCACAAACTCGGTCACTCGGCGATCCACAATTTCCTCTTGGATGCTCTAGACCATGACGCCTAACCGTCTGGAAGAAGCACAGTCTTCAAAGGTAACAAGCGTCGGATCCACGCAGGATCAATCTCTTCAGTGATGCTCAATCACTTTGGGTTTGTAGGTGTTTGGGTTTGGGGTTTTCCTCACTTGATGATTTTCGCTCAAAGTCCTCGGAGGATGGGATGCTCTCAAATGACAAGTGTCAGTTTCTCTCGGAGCAGCCAACCAGCTAGTGGTTGTAGGGGGTGGCTATTTATAGCCTAGGGAGCAGCCCGACATGATAAGACATAAATGCCCTTCAATGATATGACCGTTAGGTGGATAAGATATTTTGGGACAGCTGGCGCATAGCACAGCAACGGTCGGAAATTTGAGGCTCAGATTCCTCAGGGCTATCATGTTCCTCACTGTGTAGGCAATCCGCACTGGCGAATTCCTAACTCCTCAGTCAGAACAAATTCCTCAGAGACCAGAAGAACTTCGTCTCTGTCACTGAAGAATATGACTGAACTGTATGAGATTTCCAATGGCTTCACTCGAAGGGATTGGTAGGTGTAGGATTTTGAGTTGAGCATCACATGGAAATTTTTCCTTAGTATTTCCTCGACCCCCTTTAACAGTACGGTGTTTCCTATGACTCAAGAAAGAGAAAATGAAACTACGAAAACAAAAGTCTTCACGCTTCATGTTCCTCAAATGAATACCAAGTCTTCAAGGTCACACCAATTTCTTCACTTTCAAAGTCTTCAGAAAGTCTTCAGAAATACCAAAGTCTTCAGTCGAAGAACTTCATTTTTAGGGGTCGACTTTCTCTGTAAATATCAAACTCCTCATAGACTTATAGACCTGTGTACACTCATAAACACATTAGTCCCTTAACCTATAAGTCTTCAATACACCAAAATCACTAAGGGGCACTAGATGCACTTACAATCTCCCCCTTTTTGGTGATTGATGACAATATAGGTTAAGTTTTCAACGGGGATAAACATATGAAGTGTAAATACTGATATTGAGGAATTTGATTGCAAGATATAGAAGAACTCCCCCTGAAGATGTGCATAGTGAGGAATTTGCTTTTGAAGCAATGCACACTTGAAGAGTTGAATCATGGAGATCTCCCCCTATATCTTGTAATTCATACACGCATTTGACATATAATATGAAGAATTTGAAATGCATGATGAAATATGGTGACTGATGTAATTCAGCATGCGTGCAATAATATTAACGAGGAATAAGCATGCAGAAGAAACATCAAAAGTATCAGGCCACCATAGAGTTTAAGTTTACAACTCGATCCACCAAAGTCATCAGAAGAACGAGAGTTGTAACTTTAGAAAAAAAGCCCATAAATGCCATAAGATAGACCCGCTTGAAGACTAACTCAAATTTCTCCCCCTTTGTCATCAAAGGACCAAAAGGGTCGAAAATGAGGACTAACGCCCCTGAAGAATATCAAGGTGATGAAGGAGCGTCAGCGTTGTTGGGGTCGTTTATTGTAGTAGGGCCTGCCGCAGTGTTGTCCAAGTCTTCATGCTCGTCGGTGTCGCGCGATGAAGAATAGGAGCTGGCCACCAAGGAAGGAACCTTGACCTTCTTGTACTTCTTCGGAGGAGGTGCAGCCCAGTCAAGATCTTCCTTGAGACCCATTTTCTTCAGATCTTCTTCACTATAGACTTGAGACAGAACAACCCAGGTGCGGTTGAGGGTTTCATGAAGGTAGTAGTGGTTTTTCTTCACTGCATTGTGGGTAGCAGTCATGTTGTGAAGAATTGAACCAAACTGACGCTTGACCCATTTATGATTGCGATCAACCTTCTGATGAAGACTGAGGAGAAGCTCACGGTCAGTCATCACCCTGGGTGCTGTGCCTTGAGGATTTTGCTTGGGTGCGTTGCGGCAGAGTCATGGGTGGCAGAGTCATCATTGGTGGAGTAGGATGCAGCCTTGCGAAATTGTCCATCCAATGGACGAATGCCTTCATCAATTACAGCAGTAGCCTTGCCCTTTTCATCAGCTGAGGAAAATGTCCGTTTGAGGACTTCGATCGGGGGCAAGTAGCTGCAATGGTTCAGTGTATCAGCTTTGTAGTTGAGTGAAGACCTTGTTCTGATGAATCTCATAATCCATGGTGCATAAGGCTTCAACTCAAATGGTGACATTGCCACATTGGCCAGAGTCCTCATGAAGAAATCATGGAAGTTGACGGGAATGCCATGAATGATATTGAAAAGCAGATTCTTCATGATGCCAACGACTTCTTCTTCATTTGAGTCGTGGCCCTTGATTGGACTCAATGTCTTCAACAGAATGCGATAGACAGTCCGAGGCACATACAGCAATTCCTTCACAAGGAATTTTGTTCTTGGGGCCTGACCTGGCTTCAAAGGCTTCATCAGCACTTGCATGTAGTGATCGGTAAGCTCAGGTTCATTGTAGACGCAACAAGCACCTTCAAGGGGCGGACTGAGAGGCAAAGCACGAAGCAATTCAGTAGCTGGTGCTTTGTAGTGAGTGTTTTCAGACATCCAGTCCAGCACCCATGAATTCACGTCTTCAGAGTTGCCGGTGATGTGCAGTGTTGCATAAAATTGAAGAATTAGCTCTTCATTCCAATCACATATGTCAGTGCAGAAATTTAATAGTCCAGCGTCGTAAAGAACACTAAGGACTGGCACGAAGCACGGCAGAGATTCCATATCCACGTGAGGAATGTGCTCATGATCGAAGACTTTGTCTTTGTCGAACAGCACTGATGAATAGAAATTTGCCTGGCTGGCAGTCCAGAAACGCCTCTTCCTTATGCGAGCAGAGTCATAAGGGTTGTACTCGGTGAAGAATACGTGCTCGCCGAAGAAATCATCAGCCTTGAATTTTTGCTTCCTTGAGAATGGATCCTTTGGCTTGGGCAGAGGAGTGTCAGTCAGTTGCATGATGACCTCAGGAATCGCAATCTCAGGTTCTTCAGGCTGAGGAATTTCTGGTTCCTCTTCAGTGGTAGCCTGGTTCCTCAATGCTTCATTCTCATTTTCTTCTGCACTAGAGGCTGGAATGTCTTCATGAGCTTCATCAGATCCCATTTGAACTGTAGTGACTGGGGACTGAGGAATTTGCTGTAGTGGTGTAAAGAGTGGAGAATTGGGGTGCTGACTTTCCCAAAAGTCATCATTCATCACAGGTGTGGTACAGCCAATGTCCACATCTTCATCTTCAATTTCTTCAACGCCAGCCTCTTCAACAGTAAACTGAGGCATAGGCGAGGAAACAACTGGTGTTGAAGGGACTTGATCCGCTTCAATTTCTTCATCCATCTGCTCTGACGAAGCAGCAGAAGGATTTTCTTCATCAGATCCGCTAGGGATCTCATATTCTTCATCAAAAGGGAAGATTTCCTTTGATGGCATGGAGGAAACTGGAACAACATCAATTGGATTAGCAAATGAACTGGTCAAAGGCTTCATCTTCTTCAGAGCTGAAGAATCTAAAGTAGCTGATGCTTTCCTTTTCTTCACAGCTGCACGCTCTGCAGCCTTGGTCTTCTTCACATCTGATGCAGATGGAAGGATCAGAGTTGGGGTAGGCGCAGGAGGAGCAGAGGAATTTGGTTCAGTTTCTTCAGGCACAACTGATGCAGTTGCACTGACCTCTTCATTTTCTTCAGGCGCACCACTAGTGGATGCCCTGGCAATTTCTTTAGCGGCTGGAATGCAGTCATCAGCCCTGGAACTCACATTTTCTTCAGCAGCCTGATTATCATCAGTGGTGCTGGCATGTTCTTCAGTTGGCTGAGCAGATGCATCAGCCTGAGGAATTTCTAGTTGCGATGGGGCTGCAACATTGGTGGTGAACTTCTCAGTCAGTTTAACAAACCTGGCCTTGGCTCCTTTCCAATTAGCATAGTAAGCATTGAAATCATCGCTGAGGACTTTGATTTCAGACTAGATCTTTAGAAGTTCATCAGTTGTCATAGAGACAACGCTGTTCTTCAGGAACTTCTCCTTCCTATACTGTGCTTTCTTGAGCTGCCTGGCCTTCTCATATTTCCATTTTTCTTCTTGGATGAAATGGGTCAGCATGTGACTTTGGCCAGGTGTCAACTTGAAATCAGGCATAGGAGTGTTTGGGTCCTTGTGCCAGAGGTCAATGTAGTCTAGGATCAACTTTGGATCCAAAAGCAGTGGCACATCTATGCCTTTGGCTCTAGTGGCCCTGACTTGCCTGTCTCTGATGATTTCGGCAAGTTCTTCATCATCAGCTTCGTCTTCTTCAGATGGCACTTGGAAGGCGACCTGCTTCTTGTGAGGACTTGAGCGAGACCCACGTCCAGCAGTGGTCTTTGTCTTTAGCAGAGAGGGTCCTGTTGAAGAATTAGGTGCAGCTGAGGAACTAGCTGAAGCTCCTGAGGCAATGGAGATGCCTGTAGTCCTTTGGCATGTGGCAAGATGCACAGGTGCTGAGGATTTTGTCGGAGCAGCTGAGGACTTTGGAGGAGCAGGAGCGGCTTGAGGAATTGGCCGTGAGGGCTTAGCTGAGGAAATTGGCCGTGATGGCATTGAAGAAGAAGCACTTGGCTTGTGCGCAGGCTTCTTTGCCATGGATTTCTTCGGCCTTACAGAGGCCTCAGCAGCAGCAGCAGTAGAGTCTTCGTTGAATTTCTTCACTACTTCCTTAGCCTGTTTGGCCAACTTGGCCTGGCGCTTGGCCCATTCTTTAGGAAAATCCTCACCGCGCTTGATGCTAGTGGGATCTGCCTCTTTGCCAGGTGCCAATGGTGGTCTTGAGCATGGAGGAGTAACAGCGAATTTCTTCATGTATTTTGGAGTCACATACCTGTACTCCCTCCACTCTTTTGCCCATCTCCTTTCTATCCTCTGAATGCGCACCTTGCGCTGATTTTTATCTTCCTCAGGGGGTCTGCAGTACCCAGCATAAATGTCCTCAGGGATTTCAAAGGCAGTATTGACCTCAGGCCTCTTTCCTCCTTTCTGTGGCTTCTTTCCATCAGCCATTTTCTTCAGTTGAGGAATTTGAACAATTGAACTCTCTGAAGAAGTATGCAACTTTTCTTCGAGGAACGCTACAAATGAGTTAAGTTGATGAGAACCTAGTGATTCAGCAGCGGACATGAGTACCTGTGAACAGAGTATAGTTGCGAGGAATTTGGAGAGGTCATATGCGTTCTCAGAAGGTTTTTCAAAAAGAACAAGTTTGAGGAATTTGACCAGATGAGTCTTGAAGAATTTCACTAAGCGTTCTTTGTCTTAGGTTCCAGAGTTGTATAGATCGAAGATCCACACAATTGAGGAATCTTGAAGAAAAATGATGCTTAGAGAAACGAATCAAGAACAGATGATATGTGAGGTGTTTAGTGTGTGAGGATTTGAAGAAAAACACCTTTGAAGATTTTGTAGTAAACATTTGAATCAAAGAGGGCAGTAAAAGTAACTTTTAATTACCCTGAACGAAGAACACGATGAACTGGGATGTGGAGAAGTGAAGCTCGTCTGTGCAGATCTTCCACGCCCTAACTTGGCGGAGGAAGACGGCTACGGCGGCGGCGGAGTGAAGATTTCCACGGCCGGCGCGAGTACGGCGGCGACGAGGTCGCGGCAATGAAGCTCTTGCTCACCGGCGACGATGATGTAGCGGCGGCGCTAGGGTTTGAGAAGCTCGAGCTGGAGAGAGGTCGAGTGGAGTAAAAGAAGTGAGGAAGGGGAGAGGGGGTATTTATAGCTGAAAAACTGTTCGCCCGAAGATTTTTGACGAACGTGCCCCTGACCCTTATCATTCGCATGACATGTGTCACCCACGTACTGAGAAGTGGAGATCGTGTTAGATCGTGGGTGAATGGATAAGTATATCGTGGGAAGCGGAACGGTTTGAGCGGCAAAGCCGAAAATTTGGATAAGATAAGTTAAAAGTTTTGTTCGCAAATTCTTCAGCTGACAAGGACACAATGAAGATTTTGAACGAGTTTCAAATAGAACGCAGATGAAGAATTTGTGAATAGATTGGGTTGAGTATAGCATAGAGGGGGAAGGGTCCGATCACATTCACTTAGCAGAAAAACCAACTTGAAGAATTAGCCATAAGTGAATGATGTAGAGGACATAAACTCATATATATATATATATATGAACAACTGAGGAAAAGTGAATGATATATATATATAGCTAATGAAGAAAAATGACGGAAACAGTGAAGATTTTGCAAAGTTGAAGAATATGAACAACTGAGGAATTTCAAAACTGAGGAAAAACTCAAATTGAAGATTTTCAACTTTTGTGGTGGCGTGACCCACTGTATAAGAATGATGATTTTAGACACCGCGTACAATTGTCGTAGGGTTCTGAGAATCAAATTCTTCATTAGTTTCTTCACACTTAGAGTGTTATTCTTCATTGATTGAAGAAAAATGTTTCTTCATGTGTTGCACATCTAAGTCATCAATTTTGCATAAGTGTTAGGATGAGTGTCCTTTTCAAAGAACATTCGAAGATTCTAGGATATTTAGCTCACACCGCAACTTGCTAAATCTCTTCTCATTGAAGGGCTTTGTGAAGATATCGGCTAGCTGTTCTTCAGTCTTCACATGCTCAATGGAAATGTCGCCCTTCAACACATGATCGCGAAGAAAATGATGATGGATCTGAATGTGCTTTGTCTTCGAGTGCTGAACTGGGTTGTGAGCAATCTTGATGGCACTCTCATTGTCACAGAAGAGAGGCACATTCTTCACATTGACGCCGTAGTCCTTGAGAGTTTGCTTCATCCATAGCAATTGAGCACAGCAAGAACCAGCAGCAATGTACTCAGCTTCAGCAGTAGACAGTGATACGCAGTTCTGCTTCTTCGAGGACCAACAGACCAAAGATCGTCCGAGGAAATGACATGTACCAGATGTTGACTTGCGATCCACACGATCACCAGCATAGTCAGAGTCAGAATATCCAACGAGATCAAAAGCCGAGCCCTTGGGGTACCATAATCCTAGTGTTGGTGTCTGAGCTAGATATCGAAGAATATGTTTCACAGCCTTATGGTGTGATTCCTTCGGTGTAGCTTGAAATCGGGCACACATGCAAACACTAAGCATAATATCTGGCCTAGATGCACATATGTACAATAAAGAACCAATCATGGAGCGGTATACCTTTTGATCAAAGTCAATACCATTTTCATCAGTGCACAGATGGCCATTTGTGGGCATAGGAATTTTGACGCCTTTGCAATCTTGCATGCCGAATTTCCTCAGTACATCCTTGAGGTATTTCTCCTGAGATATGAATATGCCATTGCGCTGTTGACGAATTTGAAGACCTAAGAAGAATTTCAACTCTCCCATCATAGACATTTGATATGCTTCATTCATCATATAGGCAAATTCATCACTATAACGTTGGTCAGTACAGCCAAAGATGATATCATCAACATATATTTGGCATACAAACAATTCATCATCATATGATTTAGTGAAAAAAGTAGGGTCGAGTGAACCGGGTTTCAAGCCTTTCTCCATGAGGAATTCCTTCAAAGTATCATACCACGCCCGAGGGGCCTGCTTGAGGCCATAGAGGGCCTTATTTAGTCTGAAGACTTTGTCAGGATGCTTAGGATCTTCAAAACCTGGGGGTTGAGCAACATATACTTCTTCCTCAAGCTTACCATTGAGGAATGCACTTTTCACATCCATTTGATATAAAGTGATATCATGATGGTTAGCATAAGCAAGTAATATGCGAATAGCTTCAAGTCTAGCAACAGGTGCAAAAGTTTCATCGAAATCAATTCCTTCAACCTGTGTGTAGCCTTGAGCTACTAACCGTGCCTTATTCCTCACCACAAGGCCATTTTCATCTTGCTTGTTGCGGTAGATCCACTTTGTGCCAATGATATTGTGTTTGCGAGGATCTGGACGATTGACCAGTTCCCAAACGTTGTTGAGCTCGAACTGATGTAATTCTTCTTGCATGGCCTGAATCCACTCAGGCTCCAGAAATGCTTCATCTACCTTAGTGGGCTCTGTGATAGAGATAAAAGCATAGTGCCCACAAAAGTTAGATAAATGTGAAGCTTTTGAGTGTGTGAGAGGACCTGGTGCTTCAATGTCATCGATGATCTTCGCAACTTGCACTTCTTTTGCAACGCGAGGATGAGTAGGTTGTCATCGAGGAATTTGATCAGCATTTTCTTCAGCACCATTTTCTTCAGCAATTTCTTCAGGTGCATTAGCTCGACGTTCTTCACGTTCTGGAATGAATTCTTCAGCCGGTTGCGGTCCTGTAGAGAAATCAACAATATACAAGTCTCCTCTCCTAAAGCCTTCGAAGACTTTGGAATTGTCAGCTTCCATAACCACAACACAACGATACTTGCCAAAGACAACTACCATATCAAGATCACAAAGCATTGAGACAGACATGAGGTTGTATCCTAAGGACTCGACAAGCATGACTTTGTCCATGTGTCGATCCTTTGTGATTGCAACCTTACCTAGACCCAACACCTGACTTTTGCCTTTGTCAGCGAAGATGATATGCTTCAGATGCGATGGTGATAAGGGAGCATCAATCAATAGATTCTTGTCACCAGTCATGTGATTTGTACATCCACTATCGAGGACCCACTCAGTGGCTTTGGGTTGATCATCCTGCAGATGAATTAGTGCAGCTTACGAACGTCATATACTTCATCAGTGAAGAATATGACATCAATTCATCAGATCAATTTCATCAAGCAATAGAACAGATAAAGCAGTATGAGGACGTGCGAAATGAAAGTTCATTTCTTCATGATTAGCCTACGTCCTTTCAGGCACTCTTCAGTTCTCCAGCAAATTCTTCAGACGTTTGAGCACGTCTGGAGACCTGACCCTGCAGAAGATATTAGTTATTTTTCTTCACCGCCCACATCTGAAGGGGTGGCAAAGAGTTCATCACTCTGCGAGCTCCATACGAAAAAGGTGGCATAGAAGCCAATCCATTTCGTTTCACATAAGAGAAGTTAGGGTAAGCATATGAATAAGAAGAGAAATTCTTCGAGGACTTATGAACATAATGATTAGAAGAATAATGCTCATATTCATAGCCCTTGGCTCTACCCTGCGAAACAGAGTTGTTAGCACGATGATGTTCATATGAGGACTTTGATCCTCTTGAGGAATATGATCCATGTGAGGAATTTGGTCCGTATGAGGACTTGGATCCATATGAAGAATTTGGTCCATATGAAGAATTTGATCTGGGGTTCCTAATCTTCACAGGTGGTGTCATGAGGAAATTCACCTGAAGACTTTCAAGGCACATTTTGGGAACCCAGATTTTCTTCATAGGGGAACCGTTCCTGCAGTTAGTGCTAACATATCTAGCAAATACTTCACCATTCTGATTTTTGAATAGTTTATAGTTGGAGTCAAATGACTCATCAGAAGAATGAGAAGATTCACATGTAAAGCTAGATAAATTAGCTGGATCAACTAGAGGTCCCTTTGCAGCAACCCATGAGGTTTTGGGGTACTGCTCAGGCTTCCAATATGTACCATCAGCATTGAGTTTCCTCTCAAAGGCAACACCCTCTTTCCTAGGGTTCCTGTTGAGGATCTGCTTTTTAAGCACATCACAAAGGGTCCGATGCCCTTTGAGGCTTTTGTACATGCCTGTCATGTACAATTCCTTCAGCCCTGCATCGTTAGTGATACTACCAATGTCCACAGATGAGAAATTAATGATAGCAGAGACAACTGAGGAATTTGTAGCATTAGAAGCATTTGAACATTCAGGTGAAGAATTAACAGATTCACCTTCAATGCATTTCAAACATGGAGGAACAAATTCTTCCTGAGCAGCGCTGATTTGTTGAGCAAGTAATGAATCGCGCTCCTTCTGAAGATCTTCATAACTCACTTTTAGCTTCTCAAGATCTTGCTTTCTTTGAAGAAATTCATAAGAAAGCTTCTCATGATCAGACAAGAGAGTGTTATGATGACCTAGAAGGTTGTCAAACCTAGTCTGAAGTCTCTGAAGATTTTCAGTCAAGGTTTTAGTGCGATCCATTTCTTCACCCAACATATCATCACTTTTGTCTAGCATGTTTTGAACCTTTTCATGGGCCCTTTATTGTTTCACAGCAATCTTAGCAAGTTTAGAATAGCTGGGCTTAAGGTTTTCATCAGATTCATTCTCACTTGATTCAGAGGAGGTATGTTTGGGTACCTTGGCATCCTTTGCCATGAAGCAATAGGTGGGAGCGTAGTCATCATTGCCTTCATCAGCCTTGTTGGTGAGGTCATTTTCTTCAGTGTTGAAGATAGACTTGCTGACGAATGCAGTAGCGAGGGCTAGGCTCGCCACATCGGATTCGGAATCCTCAGATGCCTCCTCTTCCTCATTTTCTTCAGATTCAGCCTCAGAGTCCATTTCCTTGCCAATGAATGCCCGAGCCTTCTTGGAGCTGCTCTTCTTGTGAGATGAAGACTTTGAGGATTTTGATGATGAAGATTTTGAGGATTTCTTCTTTTTCTTCGCATCATCAGAACTGTAATCCTTGTATTTCTTCTTCTTTGATTCCTTTTCCCACTAAGGACAATCTTGAATGTAGTGTCCTGGTTTCTTGCATTTGTGACAAAGCCTCTTCTTGTAGTCACTGGATGAGGAATCATTGCTCCTTGAGGGTCTTCCAAAGCGACCACGTCTTGAGAACTTCTGGAATTTCTTCACGAGCAGTGCTAGATCATGGCTCGGTTCTTCACGGTCACCAAGACTGCTGCCAGAGTCTTCATCCTTAGACTCAGAAACTGCGTTGGCCTTCAGTGCACGTGATTTGCCATAGCTCGAACCATATAGATCTCTCTTTTCAGCAAGCTAGAACTCATGAGTGTTTAGCCTCTCGAGGATATCAGCGGGATCAAGTGACTTGTAATCAGCACGTTCTTGTATCATCAATGCCAGAGTATCAAATGAAGAATCAAGCGATCTCAACAATTTCTTCACCACCTCATGGTCGGTGATGTCAGTGGCACCAAGTGCTTGAAGCTCATTTGAGATGTCAGTGAGGCGATCGAAGATTTGTTGAACATTTTCATTGTCGAGTCTTTTGAAGCGGTTGAAGAGATTGCGAAGAACATCAACTCGAGAGTCACGCTGAGTTGAGACTCCTTCATTCACTTTGGACAGCCTATCCCAAATAAGCTTAGCAGTTTCCAAAGCACTCACTCTTCCATAATGTCCTTTGCTCAGATGGCGACATGTGATATTCTTCGCTTGAGAATCGAGTTGCTTGAATCTCTTCACATCGGCAGCGTTCAGTGAGGGTGAGACAGAGGGAACACCATTTTCCACAACATACCAGATATCGTTATCAATTGCCTCAAGATGCATCCGCATCTTATTCTTCCAGTAGGGGTAGTCCGTCCCATCGAAGGTAGGACACCCAGCAGAGACCTTGATCATACCTGCGGTCGACATAACTAAAACTCTAGGCGGTTAAACCAAAATCACACAGAACGAGGGAGTACCTTGCTCTGATACCAATTGAAAGTGCGTCATATCGACTAGAGGGGGGGTGAATAGGCAATTTTTACGAATTCTTCACTGAGGAATTTGTGGGTGAGGAAATTCCTTAGCGAAGAACTACTTGCAGCGGAATAAGTACTCAAAAGTATGCATAGCAGAACACAAGCATAGTCATCATGATGAAATGAAGACAAGCACAGAGTACAAAAAGCGTAAACACAGGATAACACAGGATGAAGACAAACAGACTGAAGAAATTGAACTGAGAAAATTGAGAAAGTCTTTAGTCAAAGTCTTCAAACAAGATATGAACAAGCATACAACACAGTAATGAAGAAATGAAAGAGTTGAGGAAATAGAACCAGTTAGCTTGGTGAAGACAATGATTTGGTAGGCCAGTTCCAACTGATGTCTCAGTTGTATGTCTGGTTGGAGCGGCTAGGTATTTAAACCTGAGGACACACAGTCCTCACCGTATTCTCCTTGAACTAAGGTCAGACAGACCTCGTCCAATCACTCGTGGTAAGTCTTTAGGTGACTTCCAAACCTTCACAAACTCGGTCACTCGGCAATCCACAATTTCCTCTTGGATGCTCTAGACCTGGACGCCTAACTGTCTGGAAGAAGCACAGTCTTCAAAGGTAACAAGCGTCGGATCCACGCAGGATCAATCTCTTCAGTGATGCTCAATGACTTTGGGTTTGTAGGTGTTTGGGTTTGGGTTTTTCCTCACTTGATGATTTTCGCTCAAAGTCCTCGGAGGATGGGATGCTCTCAAATGACAAGTGTTAGTTTCTCTCGGAGTAGCCAACCAGCTAGTGGTTGTAGTGGGCGGCTATTTATAGCCTAGGGAGCAGCCCGACATGATAAGACATAAATGCCCTTCAATGATATGACCGTTAGGTGGATAAGATATTTTGGGACAGCTGGTGCATAGCAGAGCAACGGTCGGAAATTTGAGGCTCATATTCCTTAGGGCTATCATGTTCCTCACTGTGTAGGCAATCCGCACTGGCGAATTCCTAACTCCTCAGCCAGAACAAATTCCTCAGAGACCAGAAGAACTTCGTCTCTGTCACTGAAGAATATGACTGAACTGTATGAGATTTCCAATGGCTTCACTCGAAGGGATTGGTAGGTGTAGGATTTTGAGTTGAGCATCACATGGAAATTTTTCCTTAGTATTTCCTCGACCCCCTTTAACAGTACAGTGTTTCCTATGACTCAAGAAGGAGAAAATGAAACTACGAAAACAAAAGTCTTCATGCTTCATGTTCCTCAAATGAATACCAAGTCGCCAAGGTCACACCAATTTCTTCACTTTCAAAGTCTTCAGAAAGTCTTCAGAAATACCAAAGTCTTCAGTCGAAGAACTTCATTTTTAGGAGTCGACTTTCTCTGTAAATATCAAACTCCTCATAGACTTATAGACCTGTGTACACTCATAAACACATTAGTCCCTTAACCTATAAGTCTTCAATACACCAAAATCACTAAGGGGCACTAGATGCACTTACAAAAACGTAGGATGAAAACGTGCATCAACCCCTATGCATAGATTACCCCATTGTCACCTCAGGAATCCGCGAGTTGAGTGCCAAAACATACATCAAGTGAATCAATAGAACATCCCATTGTCACCACAAATATCCCATCGCAAGACATACATCAAGTGTTCTCAAATCCAATACTCATTTAACATAACGAAACCTCAAAGAGCAAGACTCAATTCATCACAAGAAGGTAGAGGGGGAGAAACACCATATGATTCAACTATAGTAACAAAGCTCGCGGCACATCAAGATCGTGCCAAATCAAGAACATGAGAGAGAGAGAGATCAAACGCATATCTACTGGTACATACCCTCAGCCGTGAGGGTGAACTACTCCCTCCTCGTCATGGAGACCGCCGGGATGATGAAGATCGCCACCGCTGAGATTTCCCCCTCCGACAGGGTGCCAGAACGGGCTCCCGATTGGTTTTTGTGTCCACAGAGGCTTGCGGCGGCGGAACTCCCGATCTAGTTTTCTTTCTGGGGTTTTCTCTATTTATAGGAGTTTCTGGCGTCGGGGACAAGTTAGGGGGTCCACGAGGCGGCGACAAGGCAGGTGGGTGCTGTGACGCCCCCGATTTGACCGTACACTAATCATGCACGCAAATGTGTACGACCAAGATCAGGGACTCACGGGAAGATATCACAACACAACTCTAAAACATAAATAAGTCATACAAGCATCATAATACAAGCCAGGGGCCTCGAGGGCTCGAATACAAGTGCTCGATCACAGACGAGTCAGCGGAAGCAACAATATCTGAGTACAGACATAAGTTAAACAAGTTTGCCTTAAGAAGGCTAGCACAAAAGTAGCAACGATCGAAAAGGCAAGGCCTCCTGCCTGGGACCTCCTAACTACTCCTGGTCGTCGTCAGCGGCCTGCACGTAGTAGTAGGCACCTCCAGTGTCGTAGGTGTCGTCGTCGACGGTGGCGTCTGGCTCCTGAACTCCAGCATCTGGTTGCGACAATCCGGTATAGAAAGGGGAAAAGAGGGAGAAAAGCAACCGTGAGTACTCATCCAAAGTACTCGCAAGCAAGGAGCTACACTACATATGCATGGGTATATGTGTAAAGGGGCATATCAGTGGACTGAACTGCAGAATGCCGGAATAAGAGGGGGATAGCTAGTCCTGTCGAAGACTACGCTTCTGGACATCTCCATCTTGCAGCATGTAGAAGAGAGTAGATTGAAGTCCTCCAAGTAGCATCGCATAGCATAATCCTACCCGGCGATCCCCTCCTCGTCGCCCTGTTAGAGAGCGATCACCGGGTTGTATCTGGCACTTGGAAGGGTGTATTTTATTCAGTATCCAGTTCTAGTTGTCATAAGCTCAAGGTACAACTCCGGGTCGTCCTTTTACCGAGGGACACGGCTATTCGAATAGATAAACTTCCCTGCAGGGGTGCACCACATAACCCAACACGCTCGATCCCATTTGGCCGGACACACTTTTCTGGGTCATGCCCGGCCTCGTAAGATCAACACGTCGCAGCCCCACCTAGGCTCAACAGAGAGGCCAGCACGCCGGTCTAAACCTATGCGCGCAGGGGTCTGGGCCCATCGCCCTATGCACACCTGCACGTTGCGTACGCGGCCGGAAGCAGACCTAGCCTAGTGGCGTTCCAGTCCAATCCGGCGCGCGCCACTCAGTCGCTGACGTCAAAAGAGCTTCGGCTGATACCACGACGTCGGGATACCCATAACTACTCCCACGTAGATGGTTAGTGCGTATAGACCAAATGGCCAGACTCAGATCAAATACCAAGATCTCGTTAAGCGTGTTAAGTATCCGCGAACGCCGACCAGGGCCAGGCCCACCTCTCACCTAGGCGGTCTCAACCTGCCCTGTCGCTCCGCCACAAAGATCCACTTGCGGGTACTCCTACGAGCCGACCCGACTTTAGTCATCACATGTGTCATGTATATAGTATATAAGTATATGCCCGTGTTCACCGCCCAGGTGATCACGGCCCGATAGTATAGCACAGCAGACGGACAAGAATGTAGGGCCACTGATGGAAATCTAGCATCCTAGACTAAGCATGTAGGATTGCAGGTAAAGGTAACAACAGTAGTAGCAAGGATAGGCTATGCATCAGAATAGGATATCGAAAGCAGTAACATGCTACACTACTCTAATGCAAGTAGTAGAGAGTAGAGTAGGCGATATCTGGTGATCAAGGGGGGGGGCTTGCCTGGTTGCTCTGGCAAGTAGGAGGGGTCGTCGACTCCGTAGTCGAACTGGGCAGCAGCAGTGTCGGTCTCGTAGTCTACCGGAGAGAAGAGGGGGAAGAAACAGTAAATACAATGCAAACATAAGCATGACGATGCGTGACATGACAATGAGCGGTGCTAGGGGTGTCCTAACGCGACAGTAGGTGGTACCGGTGAAGGGGGGGAACATCCGGGAGGTATTCCCGATGTTTCGCGTTTTCGGACAGACGGACCGGAGGGGGAAAGTTGCTAGTTCGATAGGTTAGGGAGGTGTGGTGGATGAACGGACTGCGTATTCGGATTCGTCTCGTCGTTCTGAGCAACTTTCATATAGAAAACATTTTCATCCGAGTTACGGTTTAAAAGATATGAATTTTCAAAGTTTATTTGAATTTCTGGAATTATTTAATTAACAGAAAAAGGGATATGACGTCAGCATGACGTAGGAGTGACGTCAGCGGTCAACAGTCCGGGTTGACTGGTCAAACTGACAAGGGGGACCCACCTGTCATAGACAGTGGGTTAACAGAGGATTAAACTAATTAGTTTTTAGTTAATTAACTACTGGGCCCACCTGTCAGTGAGAGATTATTTAAACTAATTAATTTTATTTATAAAACATTTTCTTTTCTTTTCTTTTTTTAATTATTGCGGCGGGGCCCGCATGTCAGTGACTGGGCCTGCCCAGTCAGCAGTTGACTGGGTCAACCCAGTCAACTGGGCCCGTGGGGGCCACTGGCAGTGACCCAGGGGTGGCCCCAGGTGTGCCACGTCGGCGGCCGGCGCCGGAGCAACGCCGGCGACCAGACGCACGGCGGCGCGGCTCGGGAGGGGTACGGGTTTCGCGTACAGGGGGTCTCCGGAGGCGTGGCTGGGCGCGTTCGACGCGGCTCGACGTCGCGCGTCCAACGGCGGTGGTCGGAGGGGCTGGAACGGCCGGAGTCGACCGCTACGAGCTCGCCGGCGGCGAGGTGCTACGGGTGCCCGACGGAAGCTACGCTACGGCGCGCGAACGAGCAAGCGTATGGGCTGGGGGGCATCTACGTACGGCGGGGAGTGCAACGGGCTTGACCCCGTGACCATTTGGTCACCGGAGACCCGCCGGCGGCGAGCTCCGCGGCGCGGCGTTCGGGCGCGCGTGGGGGAGCAGCTACGGAGCGCGGGCGAGCTAGCGGAGAGGGGGAGGAGGTAGAGGAGCTCACAGTGGAGCCGTAGGGAGTGGCAGCGAGCTCGGGGAGGGCGCGGGGTAGCCGGAGTCGGCGACGATCGACGGCGGACGTGCGGGGAAGACGAGCTCGGGGAGGTCGATGCAGTGGCGCTCGGCTCGTTCCCGATGGCGCAGTCGGCGTAGTCGACGGCGGGGAGTCGCTCGGGCACGTCGTCGGGGCGATCTGGGCACGGTGGCCGCGGGAACTACGGTGAACGGCGGCGAGCGCTCTCGGGCAGAGGGGAACGGAGGGGAGAGGGAGGGGGATCTGGCGGGGGAGAAGGCGCAGAGGCCGAGGGAGAGCGGGGGCGAGTGGGAGAGAGGCCCGAGGAGGCGGGGGAGCTGGCGCCCTTATCCTCCCCGTCGCCGGCGAGGGGGTGCGGCGGCGACGGCCCCTGTTCCGACCCGGTCGGGGGAACAGGAAGGGGACGCGGGGGGGAGGTGGGCTGGGCCGGGGCGCGGGGCGCGGGTGGCGGCCCAGCTTGGGCCGGGGGGGGGGTTTGGGCCGCGGGTCCAGTGGGGGGGGAGCGGGCCCTTTCCCTTTTTTTCTTTTCTGTTTTGTTTTCTGTTTTCTCTTATTTGTTTATTTCCTTTTCTGTTTTATTTCATTTAAAAGTATTTAGACATTTTATAAAAATGTGTTTTCTCCACCATAATTACCAGTGTATTATTTAGAACCCACTGAACATTTTTGTTTGAATTTTTGAAAACTTTTATTTTCCACTTTAATTATATTTGAAGTTTGAACTAGGAGTTTGACAAGGGTGTGGTTCAAATGTGATCTAGCCCTGTTTAGCAATATGATTAGCTTAATCACAGGGGGTTACTGTAGCATGATTCTCAGGGTGTTACAAATCTCCTCCACTACAAGAAATCTCGTCCCGAGATTTAGGAGGTAGAAGGAAACAGTGCGGGGTATTCTTCGCGCAGACGATCCTCTCGTTCCCAAGTGGCCTCATCTTCAGAATGGTGCGACCACTGGACTTTGAGAAACTTGATCGCCTTCTGACGTGTGCGGCGTTCAGCTTGGTCGAGAATGCGGACCGGATGCTCCTTATAGGAGAGGTCTTGCTGCAATTCGAGCACTTCGTGATCCACCGCTCGGATTGGATCCTTGAAGCAACGGCGGAGCTGTGACACATGGAACACATCGTGAACCTGAGAAAGGTTCGGCGGTAGTTCCAGTTGGTATGCCACTTTTCCACGCCTTTCGAGAATAGTGAATGGGCCAATATAGCGAGGAGCTAGTTTGCCCTTGATCCCGAAGCGGTGAGCACCCTTCATAGGTGTGACTCGAAGATAAGCCTTTTCGCCAGGTTGATAGACCATGTCTTTATGATGACGGTCATACTGACTCTTCTGACGTGACTGAGCAGTCTTGAGATTCTCGCGAATAATGCGGACTTGTTCTTCGGCATCTTGGATAATATCCGGACCGAAGAGTGGACGTTCCCCAGTTTCTGACCAGTTCAGAGGGGTTCGGCACTTTCGTCCATATAACACCTCGAAGGGGGCCATCTTCAGACTAGCTTGATAGCTATTATTATAGGAGAACTCAGCATACGGGAGAGATTCCTCCCATTTCTTGCCGAAGGAAATAACGCAAGCTCGAAGCATGTCTTCGAGAACTTGATTGACGCGTTCAACTTGTCCTTGCGATTGAGGATGAAACGCAGTACTGAATGACAGATGAGTTCCCATTGCTTCTTGGAAACTTGCCCAGAATCTTGAAGTGAATAAGCTGCCACGGTCTGAACTGATAACCAATGGAATACCGTGGAGTGAAACAATCCTGGACATATAGAGCGTTGCCAACTGGCTAGCAGTGATCGTTTCTTTGACTGCCAGGAAATGTGCAACTTTGGAAAGCCGGTCAATGACGACAAGAATAGCATCATTACCTTTCTGCGATTTGGGAAATCCAGTGACGAAGTCCATCTCAACATGGTCCCATTTCCATTCAGGAATAGAGATAGGTTGCAGAGTTCCAGCAGGCCTTTGATGTTCTGCTTTGATACGACGGCAAACGTCACACTCAGCAACATAACGAGCAATGTCTTGCTTCATATTAGTCCACCAGAATCTCTGACGGATATCTTGGTACATCTTTGTACTACCAGGATGGATACACAGAGGCGTATCATGAGCTTCTTTCATAACTTCCTGTGTCATATCCAGGTTTTTCTCTGCACATGGCACCACTAGGCGGCCCTTGAAGTATAGGGCGCCATCTTCAGAAATGGTGAAGAATGAGGGCTTTCCTTCTGCGAGGTAGCGCTTAATCTTGTGGGCTTCAGAGTCATACCCCTGTATTCTCTTGATGGAGTCCAGGAGATCTGGTTCGACGACCAGGGTATTGAGGGAACCCTGGGGAACAACACGGAGGTTCATCTTGCGGAACTCCTTAGGAGGGGGAGCGAGTGCACCCGGAGGAACAATATGGAGGTTCAGCTTCCTGAATTCTTCAACAAGTGAGGGCTGAACTTTATGAACCTGGAGGTGGTTGCAGTAAGACTTGCGGCTCAAGGCATCAGCCATTACATTAGCCTTGCCTGGAGTATAGGAAATACCCAAGTCAAAGTCTGCAACGAGCTCCATCCATCTCTGTTGACGGAGGTTCAGATCTGGCTGAGTAAACAGATACTTCAGACTTTGGTGGTCAGTGAAGATCTCGCAACGATTACCGAGAAGGTAATGTCGCCACTGCTTCAGCGCATGAATGACAGCAGCAAGTTCGAGGTCGTGAACTGGGTAGTTCTCTTCGTGAGGGCGCAATTGTCGAGAGGCATAAGCAATCACTTTGCGGTCTTGCATTAGGACACAGCCTAATCCTTGACGGGAAGCGTCGCAGTAAATGACAAAGTCCTTCTTAGTATCAGGTGGAGCTAGAACTGGAGCAGAAGTCAACTTGTCTTTGAGTGCTTGGAAACTTTCCTGACATTTGTCTGTCCATTGGAACTTGACGCCCTTATGCAACAGGTTAGTCAGAGGCCTGGCGATCTTAGAGAAGTTCTCGACAAATCGACGGCAATAGCTGGCGAGACCGAGAAAACTTCTGACTTGCTTAACGTTCTTGGGAGGAGTCCAATCAAGAATAGCCTGAACTCGCTCGGGGTTGACGGCAATACCATCCTTAGAGATGACATGCCCCAGATAGGTTACTTCGGGTAGCCAGAATTCACATTTAGAGAACTTGGCATATAGTTGATGTTCTCGTAGCTTTTCCAGCACAAGACGAAGATGTTCAGCATGTTCTTCTTCGTTCTTGGAAAATATCAGGATATCATCCAGATAAACCACGACGAACTTGTCGAGGTAATCCATGAATATGTAGTTCATCAGACGAGAGAAGGTGGCTGGAGCATTGGTTAAACCGAAAGACATGACGGTGTACTCGTATGAACCATAGCGAGTCACGAAGGCGGTCTTTGGGATATCCTCTTCGCGAACACGGATCTGGTGGTAGCCCAACCTCAAGTCGAGCTTAGAGAACACTGACGAACCCGCCAGTTGATCATACAGATCATTGATCCGAGGAAGAGGGTATTTATTCTGAATGGTAGCTTGGTTTATAGGACGGTAGTCTTGAACTAACCGGTTTGTCCCATCCTTCTTCTTGACAAAGAGAGAAGGTGCTCCCCAAGGAGAGCAACTTGGGCGAATGAATCCTTTGCGAAGAGACTTGTCGATTTCCTCCTTAAGCTCAAGGAGTTCATGCGGCGGCATTTTGTAGGGTCGCTTGGCTATAGGAGTGGTGCCTGGTTTCAAGTCGATGATGAATTCGACAGCTCTAGCAGGGGGAATCCCTGGAAGTTCTTCAGGGAAGACGTCGAGGAATTCACGCACGACGGGAATATTTTCAATGCCCTCGAGTGGTGCAGCGTTCAATGCATTCAATGCATAGAGCCTTGCCTCGGCATTTTGCACCAGATGAGCTTGGTAAGCAACTATTTCATCTGAAGGGTGTAGCAGATGGACGGTCTTAGTGGCGCAAACTATAGAAGCAGTATGCGCTTTCAACCAATCCATACCCAAGATGAGGTCGATGTTAGACGTCTTCAGGATAATGGGAGAGGCATAGAATTCCAGCCCTTCGATTTCCACGGGGACATCGATGCCAACCAAGGAGGTTTGACACTGTCCCACGGGGGTTTTGACCAATACAGAGGTGTTCATCTCCTCACATTTAACGTCGTGCTTGTATGCAAAATCTTCTGACATGAATGAATGCGATGCACCTGTATCAAATAAAACGGATGCTGGTACTGAATTTACGAGGAGTGTACCCATCACAGTAGCAGGCTGGTCTTGAGCTTCGTTGAGATCAACGTGGTTGGCATGAGCACGACCATAAGACTTAGCATTGTTGTTGCGGGGCTGATTGTTACCACGGCCAGTTGCTGGAAGGGCCAGTTGATTCTGGTTCTGGTTGCATTCTTTAGCACGGTGCCCTGGTTGACCACACCTGAAGCACAAGCCATTATTCGGAGTGGGAACAGGAGCTTGGGATGGTGGAGCTGGAAGTCTTGACTGCCTGGACGGTGGTGTAGGCAGACGAGGGGCAGCATAGGTCTGCTTTGGGGCAGAAGCATTTGGACGATACATGCTGTTCGGGATCCATATCTTACGCTTCTGTGAGGGCGGGCCCGAAGATGAGCCCGTGTCACGGTTGCGCCTGTGTAGAGCTCTGGTATTCCTGCAGACCAGTTTCGACATTGATGGCCTTGTTCACCAAGGTGGCGAAATCAGCAAAGTCATGCACTAGAAGTGCGAGCTTGATGTCAGCTTGAAGGCCATCACGGAACTTCTCCTGTCTGCGTGCATCAGTTGCAATGTCTTCTTCAGCATAGCGGGACAAGTCCAGAAACTCCCGCTGATAAGCTTCGACAGTTTTGTTGCCTTGGGTGAGGTTGCGGAACTCACGCTTCTTCCGGTCCATGACTCCCTGAGGAATGAAGCGGGCACGGAAAGCAGCTTGGAAGTCTGGCCAGGTGATGATTGTTCCAGCTGGCAGAGTACGCCTGTGGCTGTCCCACCATTGAGCTGCGGGTCCCTTCAAGAAGAAGGAAGCAAAATTGACATAGCTGGCAGGGGCTACATCAGCAGACTCCAACTCATAGGTGATGTCACGGAGCCAGTCATCAGCATCCAGAGGCTGAGTTGAGCTGCGGTAGATGGTTGGGTTGAGGCGTATGAAATCTTGAAGAGTCACTTGAGCTGGCTGTTGGTTCATATTGGGGCGAGGAAACTGAGCCATCATATTTTCCATGAATTGGCGGTTCAGTTCAAACTGTTGGATCATACCAGCCATGTACTCAGGTGGTGGTGGGGCATCGCCACCACGACCACGACCACCTGGTCTAACCATCCTGCTAATATATAACAGGGGTAGTTCAGCATTGAGAAAATTTGCAATGACAAGAATCATTCATGATGAAACATGCATAATGAAAGGAGCACGATAGCTACTACATAGTAGTCGGCATAACTTACAAAAGGGGTCATGCATAGAGTTCAGTACATAGAGTTCAGTACATAGACTAAAACATCATAGGCGGCACACAGGCTCGCGGCGACTGAACTAATACTACAATCAAGCCTACATCAGTCCCAAGAGGTACTGTGGAGGTAATCGTAGCCCGACAGCTGGTAGTGAGGCAACGGATAGTCCTCCACGTCAGCAGACTGGGGGCCGCGGATACTCAGGTGTAGAGCCCGACGCTCAGGTGGCAGAAGAGGACCAAGTGCGGGAGAGTAGCCTCCCACCTCTGGCCAACCGACACCGTGGGGCATCACGGTCCTGGCTGGGTAGATCGCAGCACGCGGTACCTGTCCAGACCGGACAAAGGGGTGCAGCAGCGTCAGAGCACGGTAAAGGTGCTGACGGGTGGTGTACATCTCGTGGCGAAGAGCTCGGTTAGCTCGATCCAGCCCATCAGCATGCAGAACCAGGTGCTGATGGTAGAAGGGCTCCCGGGTGACAGTGGAGTAGGCAGCAGTATAGTATCCCTCCGCACCAACATCAGAGGCGATAGCAATGTGCCTGAAAGGGGAGGTGTCCAACTCCCGATACTCTCCACGAAGACGTGTCAGAGCAGCATAGGCTGCATCGTGGACAGCCATATCGATGGTCACACCAACACCATGTGCGGTGTGCAGCACAGTAGTGGAGTCGTACTCCCGAGAGTAGAGGTGGACGATGGCACGGTACTGCTCCTGGTTAAAGTCCTGGAACTCCTCGTAGACGGTGAACTCAGGGTGCCAGCGATAACCCAGATAGGTCATCATCTCAGCTAGCACCGCAGGTGATCCCGAGGCACCAATGGCCATCGTGTGGCGAACGACCTGCCTCGTGGGTTCCATCTGAAAGCAAAGACGTTTCAAAGGAGTCAAATGACAGTGTGTGAATTGTTCAAAATACTATTCTAAGAAACAACTATGGCTTATCCATCTTTGGGGTGAACGCGGTCACGGGATCCTAGTGTTAGAGTTAGTAAATTCGTTTAACCCGAGTAGAAGAGAGTTCAGAGTCCCAGAGTAAAGGTCGAGGAGTAAAAGATCCTAGTACCACCCAATGGCGACGTGGGCCCGTAAGACACACAGCCATGTTAGTAAAAGTTTTGCAATGTCTAGACTCGACTTCGGCCAAGGAGTGTGGAAGGGGGATTCCTACAGGCAGTCGGCTCTGATACCAACTTGTGACGCCCCCGATTTGACCGTACACTAATCATGCACGCAAATGTGTACGATCACGATCAGGGACTCACGGGAAGATATCACAACACAACTCTAAAACATAAATAAGTCATACAAGCATTATAATACAAGCCAGGGGCCTCGAGGGCTCGAATACAAGTGCTCGATCATAGACGAGTCAGCGGAAGCAACAATATCTGAGTACAGACATAAGTTAAACAAGTTTGCCTTAAGAAGGCTAGCACAAAAGTAGCAACGATCGAAAAGGCAAGGCCTCCTGCCTGGGACCTCCTAACTACTCCTGGTCGTCGTCAGCGGCCTGCACGTAGTAGTAGGCACCTCCAGTGTCGTAGGTGTCGTCGTCGACGGTGGCGTCTGGCTCCTGAACTCCAACATCTGATTGCGACAATCCGGTATAGAAAGGGGAAAGAGGGAGAAAAGCAACCGTGAGTACTCATCCAAAGTACTCGCAAGCAAGGAGCTACACTACATATGCATGGGTATATGTGTAAAGGGGCATATCAGTGGACTGAACTGCAGAATGCCGGAATAAGAGGGGGATAGCTAGTCCTGTCGAAGACTACGCTTCTGGACATCTCCATCTTGCAGCATGTAGAAGAGAGTAGATTGAAGTCCTCCAAGTAGCATCGCATAGCATAATCCTACCCGGCGATCCCCTCCTCGTCGCCCTGTTAGAGAGCGATCACCGGGTTGTATCTGGCACTTGGAAGGGTGTATTTTATTCAGTATCCAGTTCTAGTTGTCATAAGCTCAAGGTACAACTCCGGGTCGTCCTTTTACCGAGGGACACGGCTATTCGAATAGATAAACTTCCCTGCAGGGGTGCACCACATAACCCAACACGCTCGATCCCATTTGGCCGGACACACTTTTCTGGGTCATGCCCGGCCTCGTAAGATCAACACGTCGCAGCCCCACCTAGGCTCAACAGAGAGGTCAGCACGCCGGTCTAACCCTATGCGCGCAGGGGTCTGGGCCCATCGCCCTATGCACACCTGCACGTTGCGTACGCGGCCGGAAGCAGACCTAGCCTAGTGGCGTTCCAGTCCAATCCGGCGCGCGCCACTCAGTCGCTGACGTCAAAAGAGCTTCGGCTGATACCACGACGTCGGGATACCCATAACTACTCCCACGTAGATGGTTAGTGCGTATAGACCAAATGGCCAGACTCAGATCAAATACCAAGATCTCGTTAAGCGTGTTAAGTATCCGCGAACGCCGACCAGGGCCAGGCCCACCTCTCACCTAGGCGGTCTCAACCTGCCCTGTCGCTCCGCCACAAAGATCCACTTGCGGGTACTCCTACGAGCCGACCCGACTTTAATCATCACATGTGTCATGTATATAGTATATAAGTATATGCCCGTGTTCACCGCCCAGGTGATCACGGCCCGATAGTATAGCACAGCAGACGGACAAGAATGTAGGGCCACTGATGGAAATCTAGCATCCTAGACTAAGCATGTAGGATTGCAGGTAAAGGTAACAACAGTAGTAGCAAGGATAGGCTATGCATCAGAATAGGATATCGAAAGCAGTAACATGCTACACTACTCTAATGCAAGTAGTAGAGAGTAGAGTAGGCGATATCTGGTGATCAAGGGGGGGCTTGCCTGGTTGCTCTGGCAAGTAGGAGGGGTCGTCGACTCCGTAGTCGAACTGGGCAGCAGCAGTGTCGGTCTCGTAGTCTACCGGAGAGAAGAGGGGGAAGAAACAGTAAATACAATGCAAACATAAGCATGACGATGCGTGACATGACAATGAGCGGTGCTAGGGGTGTCCTAACGCGACAGTAGGTGGTACCGGTGAAGGGGGGGAACATCCGGGAGGTATTCCCGATGTTTCGCGTTTTCGGACAGACGGACCGGAGGGGGAAAGTTGCTAGTTCGATAGGTTAGGGAGGTGTGGTGGATGAACGGACTGCGTATTCGGATTCGTCTCGTCGTTCTGAGCAACTTTCATATAGAAAACATTTTCATCCGAGTTACGGTTTAAAAGATATGAATTTTCAAAGTTTATTTGAATTTCTGGAATTATTTAATTAACAGAAAAAGGGATATGACGTCAGCATGACGTAGGAGTGACGTCAGCGGTCAACAGTCCGGGTTGACTGGTCAAACTGACAAGGGGGACCCACCTGTCATAGACAGTGGGTTAACAGAGGATTAAACTAATTAGTTTTTAGTTAATTAACTACTGGGCCCACCTGTCAGTGAGAGATTATTTAAACTAATTAATTTTATTTATAAAACATTTTCTTTTCTTTTCTTTTTTTAATTATTGCGGCGGGGCCCGCATGTCAGTGACTGGGCCTGCCCAGTCAGCAGTTGACTGGGTCAACCCAGTCAACTAGGGCCCGTGGGGGCCACTGGCAGTGACCCAGGGGGTGGCCCCAGGTGTGCCACGTCGGCGGCCGGCGCCGGAGCAACGCCGGCGACCAGACGCACGGCGGCGCGGCTCGGGAGGGGTACGGGTTTCGCGTACAGGGGGTCTCCGGAGGCGTGGCTGGGCGCGTTCGACGCGGCTCGACGTCGCGCGTCCAACGGCGGTGGTCGGAGGGGCTGGAACGGCCGGAGTCGACCGCTACGAGCTCGCCGGCGGCGAGGTGCTACGGGTGCCCGACGGAAGCTACGCTAGAGCGCGCGAACGGGCAAGCGTATGGGCTGGGGGGCATCTACGTACGGCGGGGAGTGCAACGGGCTTAACCCCGTGACCAATTGGTCACCGGAGACCCGCCGGCGGCGAGCTCCGCGGCGCGGCGTTCGGGCGCGCGTGGGGGAGCAGCTACGGAGCGCGGGCGAGCTAGCGGAGAGGGGGAGGAGGTAGAGGAGCTCACAGTGGAGCCGTAGGGAGTGGCAGCGAGCTCGGGGAGGGCGCGGGGTAGCCGGAGTCGGCGACGATCGACGGCGGACGTGCGGGGAAGACGAGCTCGGGGAGGTCGATGCAGTGGCGCTCGGCTCGTTCCCGATGGCGCAGTCGGCGTAGTCGACGGCGGGGAGTCGTTCGGGCACGTCGTCGGGGCGATCTGGGCACGGTGGCCGCGGGAACTACGGTGAACGGCGGCGAGCGCGCTCGGGCAGAGGGGAACGGAGGGGAGAGGGAGGGGGATCTGGCGGGGGAGAAGGCGCAGAGGCCGAGGGAGAGCGGGGGCGAGTGGGAGGGAGGCCCGAGGAGGCGGGGGAGCTGGCGCCCTTATCCTCCCCGTCGCCGGCGAGGGGGTGCGGCGGGGACGGCCACTGTTCCGCCCCCGGTCGGGGGAACAGGGAAGGGGCGAGGGGGAGGAGGTGGGCTGGGCCGGGGCGCGGCTGCGGGTGGCGGCCCAGCTTGGGCCGGGGGGGGGGGTTGGGCCGCGGGTCCAGTGGGGGGGGAGTGGGCCCTTTACCCTTTGTTTTCTTTTTCTGTTTTGTTTTCTGTTTTCTCTTATTTGTTTATTTCCTTTTCTGTTTTATTTCATTTAAAAGTATTTAGACATTTTATAAAAATGTGTTTTCTCCACCATAATTACCAGTGTATTATTTAGAACCCACTGAACATTTTTGTTTGAATTTTTGAAAACTTTTATTTTCCACTTTAATTATATTTGAAGTTTGAACTAGGAGTTTGACAAGGGTGTGGTTCAAATGTGATCTAGCCCTGTTTAGCAACATGATTAGCTTAATCACAGGGGTTACTGTAGCATGATTCTCAGGGTGTTACAGGTGCGCCCTAGGGGGGCGCAACCTCCACCCTTGTGGATGCCTCGTGGCTCCTCTGGTCCATCTTCTATACTTC
Source organism: Triticum aestivum (assembly GCF_018294505.1). NCBI lineage: Eukaryota > Viridiplantae > Streptophyta > Magnoliopsida > Poales > Poaceae > Triticum > Triticum aestivum. The sequence goes on from NC_057802.1 coordinate 369,755,584, forward strand.
GTGGGCTTCCTATGGTCCATAAAAATCATCGTAAAGTTTCAGCTCGTTTGGACTCCGTTTGATATTCCTTTTCTGTAAAACTCAAAAACAAGGAAAAAACCAAAAAACTGGCACTGGGCTCTAGGTTAATAGGTTAGTCCCAAAAATGAGATAAAATAGCATAATAATGCATATTAAACATCCAAAACAAATAATATAATAGCATGGAACAATAAAAAATTATAGATACATTGGAGACGTATCAAGGATCCCCAAGCTTAATTCCTGCTCGTCCTCGAGTAGGTAAATGATAAAAATAGAATTTTTTATGTGGAATGCTACCTAACATATTTATCCATGTAATTTTCTCAATTGTGGCATGAATATTCAGATCCATAAGATTCAAAGCAAAAGTTTAATATTGACATAAAAACAATAATACTTCAAGCATACTAATAAAGCAATCATGTCTTCTCAAAATAACATGACCAAAGATAGTTATCCCTACAAAATCATATAGTCTGGCTATGCTCCATCTGAAGGAAATATGCCCTAGAGGCAATACTAAAGTATTATATATTTCCTTATATCATGATAAATGTTTATTATTCATGATAGAATTGTATTAACCGGAAACATAATACATGTGTGAATACATAGACAAAAAGAGTGTCACTAGTATGCCTCTACTTGACTAGCTCGTTAATCAAAGATGGTTATGTTTCCTAGCCATAGACATGAGTTGTCATTTGATTAACGGGATCACCTCATTAGGAGAATGACGTGATTGACTTGACCCATTCCGTTAGCTTAGCACCTGATCGTTTAGTATGTTGCTATTGCTTTCTTCATGACTTATACATGTTCCTATGACTATGAGATTATGCAACTCCCGTTTACCGGAGGAACACTTTGTGTGCTACCAAACGTCACAACATAACTTGGTGATTATAAAGGTGCTCTACAGGTGTCTCCAAAGGTACTTGTTGGGTTGGCGTATTTCGAGATTAGGATTTGTCACTCCGATTGTCGGAGAGGTATCTCTGGGCCCACTCGGTAATGCACATCACTATAAGCCTTGCAAGCATTGACTAATGAGTTAGTTACGGGATGATGTATTACGGAACGAGTAAAGAGACTTGCCGGTAACGAGATTGAACTAGGTATCGAGATACCGACGATCGAATCTCGGGCAAGTAACATACCGATGACAAAGGGAACAACGTATGTTGTTATGCGGTCTGACCGATAAAGATCTTCGTAGAATATGTGGAAGCCAATATGGGCATCCAGGTCCCGCTATTGGTTATTGACCGGAGAGGTGTCTCGGTCATGTCGACATAGTTCTAGAACCCGAAGGGTCCGCACGCTTAAAGTTATGATGACAGTTATATTATGAGTTTATATGTTTTGATGTACCGAAGGTTATTTGGAGTCCCGGATGTGATCACAGACATGACGAGGAGTCTCGAAATGGTCGAGACATAAAGATTGATATATTGGACAACTATATTCGGACAACGGAAGTGTTCCGGAGAAGTTTCGGATTAAACCGGAGTGCCGGAGGGTTACCGGAACCCCCCGGGGAAGTATTGGGCCTTGAGGGGAGAGAGAGGGCAGCAGCCAGGAGGTGGTGCGCCCCCTCCCAGGAGGAGTCCTAGTTGGACTAGGAGAGGGGGGCGCAGCCCCCTTTCCCTCTCCCTCTCCCTCTCTTTCCTTCCCCCCCTCTTTTCCTAGTAGGACTAGGAAGGGGAGTCCTACTCCTACTAGGAGGAGGACTCCCCCCTCTCTTTGGCGCGCCTAGGGCAGCCGGCCTCCCCCTTGCTCCTTTATATACGGGGGCAGGGGGCACCTCTATACACACTTGATATACGATATTTTAGCCGTGTGCGGTGCCCCCCTCCACCATATTACACCTCGATAATACCGTTGAGGAGCTTAGGCGAAGCCCTGCGTCAGTGGAACATCATCATCGTCACCACGCCGTCGTGCTGACGAAACTCTCCCTCAACACTCGGCTGGATCGGAGTTCGAGGGACGTCATCGAGCTGAACGTGTGTAGAACTCGGAGGTGCCGTACGTTCGGTACTTGATCGGTCGGATCGTGAAGACGTACGACTACATCAACCGTGTTGTGATAACGCTTCCGCTGTCGGTCTACGAGGGTATGTGGACAACACTCTCCCCTCTCGTTGCTATGCATCACCATGATCTTGCATGTGCGTAGGAAATTTTTTGAAATTACTACGTTTCCCAACAGTGGCATCCAAGCCTGGTTTTATGCGATGATGCTATGCACGAGTAGAACACAAGTGAGTTGTGGGCGATATAAGTCATACTGCTTACCAGCATGTCATAATTTGGTTCAGCGATATTGTGAGATGAAGCGGCCCGGACCGACATTATGCGTACGCTTACGCGAGACTGGTTTCACCGTTCGGAGCACTCGTTGCTTAAAGGTGACTGGCGGGTGTTTGTCTCTCTCACTTTAGTTGAACCGAGTGTGGCTACGCCCGGTCCTTGCGAAGGTTAAAACAGCACCAACTTGACAAACTATCGTTGTGGTTTTGATGCGTAGGTAAGAACGGTTCTTGCTAAGCCCGTAGCAGCCACGTAAAACTTGCAACAACAAAGTAGAGGACGTCTAACTTGTTTTTGCAGGGCATGTTGTGATGTGATATGGTCAAGACATGATGTGATATAATTTGTTGTATGAGATGATCATGTTTTGTAACCGAGTTATCGGCAACTGGCAGGAGCCATATGGTTGTCGCTTTATTGTCTGAGATGCAATCACCATGTAATAGTTTTACTTTATCACTAAGCGGTAGCGATAGTCGTAAAAGCAATTAGTTGGCGAGACAACAACGATACTACGATGGAGATCAAGGTGTCGCGCCGGTGACGATGGTGATCATGACGGTGCTTCGGAGATGGAGATCACAACCACGGTGCTTCGGAGATGGAGATCACAAGCACAAGATGATGATGGCCATATCATATCACTTATATTGATTGCATGTGATGTTAATCCTTTATGCATCCTATCTTGCTTTGATTGACGGTAGCATTATAAGATGATCTCTCACTAAAATTTCAAGATAAAAGTGTTCTCCCTGAGTATGCACCGTTGCGAAAGTTCTTCGTGCTGAGACACCATGTGTTAATCGGGTGTGATAGGCTCTACGTTCAAATACAACGGGTGCAAAACAATTGCACACGCGTAATACTCAGGTTAAACTTGACGAGCCTAGCATATACAGATATGGCCTCGGAACACAGATATGATCAACATAGTGATGTTCACCATTGAAACTACTCCATCTCACGTGTTAATCGGACATGGTTTAGTTGCTTTGGATCACGTAATCACTTAGATGATTAGAGGGATGTCTATCTAAGTGGGAGTTCTTAAGTAATATGATTAATTGAACTTAAATTTATCATGAACTTAGTACCTGATAGTATCTTTCTTGTCTATGTTAATTGTAGATAAATGGCCCGTGCTGTTGTTCCGTTGAATTTTAATGCCTTCCTTGAGAAAGCTAAGTTGAAAGATGATGGTAGCAATTACACGGACTAGGTCCGTAACTTGAGGATTATCCTCATTGCCGCACAGAAGAATTACGTCCTAGAAGCACCGCTAGGTGCCAGGCCTCCTGCAAGAGCGACGCCAGAAGTTATGAACGTCTGGCAGAGCAAAGCTGATGACTACTCAATAGTTCAGTGTGCCATGCTTTACGGCTTAGAACCGGGTCTTCAACGACGTTTTGAACGTCATGGAGCATATGAGATGTTCCAGGAGTTGAAGTTAATATTTCAAGCAAATGCCCGGATTGAGAGATATGAAGTCTCCAATAAGTTCTATAGCTGCAAGATGGAAGAGAATAGTTCTGTCAGTGAGCATATCGGAATGTCTGGGTATAATAATCACTTGATTCAACTGGGAGTTCAACTTCCGGATGATTGCGTCATTGACAGAATTCTTCAATCACTGCCACCAAGCTACAAGAGCTTCGTGATGAACTATAACATGCAAGGGATGGATAAGACAATTCCCGAGCTCTTCGCAATGCTAAAGGCAGGGGAGGTAGAAATCAAAAAGGAGCATCAAGTGTTGATGGTCAGTAAAACCACTAGTTTCAAGAAAAAGGGCAAAGGGAAGAAGAAAGGGAACTTCAAGAAGAACAACAAGCAAGTTGCTGTTCAGGAGAAGAAATCCAAGTCTGGACCTAAGCCTGAAACTGAGTGCTTCTACTGTAAGCAGACTGGTCACTGGAAGCGGAACTGCCCCAAGTATTTGGCGGATAAGAAGGATGGCAAGGTTAACAAAGGTATATGTGATATACATGTTATTGATGTGTACCTTACTAATCCTCGCAGTAGCACCTGGGTATTTGATACTGGTTCTGTTGCTAATATTTGCAACTCGAAACAGGGGCTACGGATTAAGCGAAGATTGGCTAAGGACGAGGTGACGATGCGCGTGGGAAATGGTTCCAAAGTCGATGTGATCGCCGTCGGCACGCTACCTCTACATCTACCTTCGGGATTATTTTTAGACCTAAATAATTGTTATTTGGTGCCAGCGTTCAGCATGAACATTATATCTGGATCTTGTTTAATGCGAGACGGTTATTCATTTAAATCAGAGAATAATGGTTGTTCTATTTATATGAATAATATCTTGTATGGTCATGCACCCTTGAAGAGTGGTCTATTTTTAATGAATCTCGATAGTAGTGATACACATATTCATAATGTCGAAGCCAAAAGATGCAGAGTTAATAATGACAGTGCAACTTATTTGTGGCACTGCCGTTTGGGTCATATCGGTGTAAAGCGCATGAAGAAACTCCATACTGATGGAATTTTGGAATCACTTGATTTTGAATCACTTGGTACTTGCGAACCGTGCCTCATGGGCAACATGACCAAAACACCGTTCTCCGGAACTATGGAGAGAGCAACAGATTTGTTGGAAATCATACATACAGATGTATGTGGTCCGATGAATATTGAGGCTCGTAGCGGATATCGTTATTTTCTCACCTTCACAGATGATTTGAGCAGATATGGGTATATCTACTTAATGAAACATTAGTCTGAAACATTTGAAAAGTTCAAAGAATTTCAGAGTGAAGTTGAAAATCATCGTAACAAGAAAATAAAATTCCTACGATCTGATCGTGGAGGAGAATATTTGAGTTACGAGTTTGGCCTACATTTGAAACAATGCGGAATAGTTTCGCAACTCACGCCACCCGGAACACCACAGCGTAATGGTGTGTCCGAACGTCGTAATCGTACTTTATTAGATATGGTACGATCTATGATGTCTCTTACTGATTTACCGCTATCATTTTGGGGTTATGCTTTAGAGACGGCTGCATTCGCTCTAAATAGGACACCATCGAAATCCATTGAGACGACGCCTTATGAACTATGGTTTGGCAATAAACCAAAGTTGTCATATCTTAAAGTTTGGGGTTGCGATGCTTATGTGAAGAAACTTCAACCTGATAAGCTCGAACCTAAATCGGAGGAATGTGTCTTCATAGGATACCCAAAAGAGACTGCTGGGTATACCTTCTATCACAGATCCGAAGGCAAGATATTCGTTGCTAGGAATGGATCCTTTCTAGAGAAGGAGTTTCTCTCGAAAGATGTGAGTGGGAGGAAAGTAGAACTTGATGAGGTAACTGTACCTGCTCCCTTATTGGAAAGTAGATCATCGCAGAAATCAGTTTATGCGATACCTACACCAAGTAGTGAGGAAGTTAATGATAATGATCATGAAACTTCAGATCAAGTTATTACTGAACCTCGTAGGTCAACTAGATCAAGATCCGCACCAGAGTGGTACGGTAATCCTGTTCTAGAGGTCATGTTACTAGACCATGACGAACCTACGAACTATGAAGAAGCGATGGTGAGCCCAGATTCCGCAAAATGGCTTGAAGCCATGAAATCCGAGATGGGATCCATGTATGAGAACAAAGTATGGACTTTGGTTGACTTGCCCGATGGTCGGCAAGCCATTCAAAACAAATGGATCTTCAAGAAGAAGACTGACGCTGATGGTAATGTTACTGTCTATAAAGCTCGACTTGTTGCGAAAGGTTTTCGACAAGTTCAAGGGATTGACTACGATGAGACTTTCTCACCCGTAGTGATGCTTAAGTCTGTCCGAATCATGTTAGCAATTGCCGCATTTTATGATTATGAAATTTGGCAAATGGATGTCAAAACTGCATTCCTGAATGGATTTCTGGAAGAAGAGTTGTATATGATGCAACCGGAAGGTTTTGTCGATCCAAAGGGAGCTAACAAAGTGTGCAAGCTCCAGCGATCCATTTATGGACTAGTGCAAGCCTCTCGGAGTTGGAATAAACGCTTTGATAGTGTGATCAAAGCATTTGGTTTTATACAGACATTTGGAGAAGCCTGTATTTACAAGAAAGTGAGTGGGAGCTCGATAGCATTTCTAATATTATATGTGGATGACATATTACTGATTGGAAATGATATAAAATTTCTGGATAGCATAAAGGGATACTTGAATAAAAGTTTTTCAATGAAAGACCTCGGTGAAGCTGCATATATATTAGGCATTAAGATCTATAGAGATAGATCAAGACGCTTAATTGGACTTTCACAAAGCACATACCTTGATAAAGTTTTGAAGAAGTTCAAAATGGATCAAGCAAAGAAAGGGTTCTTGCCTGTACTACACGGTGTGAGATTGAGTAAGACTCAATGCCCGACCACTGCAGAAGATAGAGAGAAGATGAAAGATGTTCCCTATGCTTCAGCCATAGGCTCTATCATGTATGCAATGCTGTGTACCAGACCTGATGTGTCCCTTGCTATAAGTTTAGCAGGGAGGTACCAAAGTAATCCAGGAGTGGATCACTGGATAGCGGTCAAGAACATCCTGAAATACCTGAAAAGGACTAAGGATATGTTTCTCGTTTATGGAGGTGACAAGAGCTCATCGTAAGGGGTTACGTTGATGCAAGCTTTGACACTGATCCGGACGATTCGAAATCGCAAACCGGATACGTATTTACATTGAACGGTGGAGCTGTCAGTTGGTGCAATTCTAAGCAAAGTTTCGTGGCGGGATCTACGTGTGAAGCGGAATACATAGCTGCTTCGGAAGCAGCAAATGAAGGAGTCTGGATGAAGGATTTCATATCCGATCTAGGTGTCATACCTAGTACATCGGGACCAATGAAAATCTTTTGTGACAATACTGGTGCAATTGCCTTAGCAATGGAATCTAGATTTCACAAGAGAACCAAGCACATCAGAAGACGCTTCAATTCCATCCGAGATTTAGTCCAGGTGGGAGACATAGAAATTTGCAAGATACATACGGATCTGAATGTTGCAGACCCGTTGACTAAGCCTCTTCCACGAGCAAAACATGATCAACACCAAGACTCCATGGGTGTAAGAATCATTACTATGTAATCTAGATTATTGACTCTAGTGCAAGTGGGAGACTGAAGGAAATATGCCCTAGAGGCAATAATAAAGTATTATATATTTCCTTATATCATGATAAATGTTTATTATTCATGCTAGAATTGTATTAACCGGAAACATAATACATGTGTGAATACATAGACAAACAGAGTGTCACTAGTATGCCTCTACTTGACTAGCTCGTTAATCAAAGATGGTTATGTTTCCTAGCCATAGACATGAGTTGTCATTTGATTAACGGGATCACCTCATTAGGAGAATGACGTGATTGACTTGACCCATTCCGTTAGCTTAGCACCCGATCATTTAGTATGTTGCTATTGCTTTCTTCATGACTTATACATGTTCCAATGACTATGAGATTATGCAACTCCCGTTTACCGGAGGAACACTTTGTGTGCTACCAAACATCACAACGTAACTGGGTGATTATAAAGGTGCTCTACAGGTGTCTCCCAAGGTACTTGTTGGGTTGGCGTATTTCGAGATTAGGATTTGTCACTCCGATTGTCGGAGAGGCATCTCTGGGCCCACTCGGTAATGCACATCACTATAAGCCTTGCAAGCATTGTGACTAATGAGTTAGTTACGGGATGATGTATTACGGAACGAGTAAAGAGACTTGCCGGTAACGAGATTGAACTAGGTATCGAGATACCGACGATCGAATCTCGGGCAAGTAACATACCGATGACAAAGGGAACAACGTATGTTGTTATGCGGTCTGACCGATAAAGATCTTCGTAGAATATGTGGGAGCCAATATGGGCATCTAGGTCCCGCTATTGGTTATTGACCGGAGAGGTGTCTCGGTCATGTCTACATAGTTCTAGAACCCGAAGGGTCCGCACGCTTAAAGTTACGATGACAGTTATATTATGAGTTTATATGTTTTGATGTACCGAAGGTTGTTCGGAGTCCCGGATGTGATCACGGACATGACGAGGAGTCTCGAAATGGTCGAGACATAAAGATTGATATATTGGACGACTATATTCGGACACCGGAAGTGTTCCGGAGAAGTTTCAGATTAAACCAGAGTGCCGGAGGGTTACCGGAACCCCCCGGGGAAGTATTGGGCCTTAGTGGGCCTTGAGGGGAGAGAGAGGGCAGCAGCCAGGAGGTGGTGCGCCCCCTCCCAGGAGGAGTCCTAGTTGGACTAGGAGAGGGGGGCGCAGCCCCCTTTCCCTCTCCCTCTCCCTCTCTTTCCTTCCCCCCCTCTTTTCCTAGTAGGACTAGGAAAGGGGAGTCCTACTCCTACTAGGAGGAGGACTCCCCCCGTCTCTTTGGCGCGCCTAGGGCAGCCGGCCTCCCCCTTGCTCCTTTATATACGGGGGTAGGGGGGCACCTCTATACACACTTGATATACGATATTTTAGCCGTGTGCGGTGCCCCCCTCCACCATATTACACCTCGATAATACCGTTGCGGAGCTTAGGCGAAGCCCTGCGTCGGTGGAACATCATCATCGTCACCACGCCGTCGTGCTGACGAAACTCTCCCTCAACACTCGGCTGGATCGGAGTTCGAGGGACGTCATCGAGCTGAACGTGTGTAGAACTCGGAGGTGTCGTACGTTCGGTACTTGATTGGTCGGATCGTGAAGACGTACGACTACATCAACCGCGTTGTGATAACGCTTCCGCTGTCGGTCTATGAGGGTACGTGGACAACACTCTCCCCTCTCGTTGCTATGCATCACCATGATCTTGCGTGTGCGTAGGATTTTTTTTGAAATTACTACGTTTCCCAACACCATCTTCATCACACAAAGTATTAAATCATGCACAACCCCGATGACAAGCCAAGCAATTGTTTCATACTTTTGTTGTTCTCAAACTTTTTCAACTTTCACACAATACATGAGCATGGGCCATGGACATAGCACTATAGGTGGAATAGAATATGGTGGTTGTGGAGAAGACAAGAAGAAGGAGATAGTCTCACATCAACTAGGCGTATCAACGGGCTATGGAGATGCCCATCAATAGATATCAATGTGAGTGAGTAGGGATTGCCATGCAACGGATGCCCTAGAGCTATAAGTTTATGAAAGCTCAAAAAGAAACTAAGTGGGTGTGCATCCAACTCTCTTGCTCATGAAGACCTAGGGCAATTTGAGGAAGCCCATCATTGGAATATACAAGCCAAGTTCTATAATGAAAATTCCCTCTAGTATACGAAAGTGGCAACATAGGAGACTCTCTATCATGAAGATCATGGTGCTAGTTTGAAGCACAAGTGTGGTAAAAGGATAGTAGCATTGCCCTTCTCTCTTTTTCTCTCATTTTTTTGTTTGGGCTTCTTTGGCCTCTTTTTTTCTTTTCTTTTTTTACGTCCGGAGTCTCATCCCGACTTGTGGGGGAATCATAGTCTTCATCATCCTTCCTCACATGGGACAGTGCTCCAATAATGATGATCATCACACTTTTACTTTCTTTACAACTGAACAATTACAACTCGATACTTAGAACAAAATATGACTCTATATGAAGGCCTCCGGCGGTGTACCGGGATGTGCTATAACTTAAGAGTGACATGTATGAAAGATATGAATGGTGGTTTGCCACAAATACGATGTCAACTACATGATCATGCAAAGCAATATGACAATGATGAAGCGTGTCATAATAAACGGAACGGTGGAAGGTGCATGGCAATATATCTCGGAATGGCTATGGAAATGCCATGATAGGTTGGTATGGTGGCTATTTTGAGGAAGGTATATGGTACCGGCGAAAGTTGCGCGGTACTAGAGAGGGCTAGCAATGGTGGAAGGGTGAGAGTGCGTATAATCCATGGACTCAACATTAGTCATAAAGAACTCACATACTTATTGCAAAAATCTATTAGCTATTGAAACCAAGTATTAGACGCATGCTCCTAGGTAGGTAGATTGGTAGGAAAACGCCATCTCTCGTCCCCGACCACCACTCATAAGGAAGACAATCAATAAATAAATCATGCTCCGACTTCATCACATAACGGTTCACCATACGTGCATGCTACGGGAATCACAAACTTTAACACAAGTATTTCTACCAATCCACAATTACTCACTAGCATGACTCTAATATCACCATATTTATATCTCAAAACAATCATAAGGAATCAAACTTCACATAGTATTCAATGCACTTTATATGAAAGTTTTTATTATATCCCTCTAGGATGCCCATCATATTAGGACTAAATTCATAACCTAAGAAAATTACCATGCTTTTTAAAAACTCTCAAAATAATATAAGTGAAGCATGAGAGTTCAACAATTTCTATAAAATAAAACCACCGACGTGCTCTAAAAAGATATAAGTGAAGCACTAGAGCAAATGACAAACTACTCCAAAAGATATAAGTGAAGATCAATGAGTAGTTGAATAATTATGTGACTATGTGAAGGCTCTCTAACATTTAAGAATTTCGGATCTTGGGATATTATTCAAATAGGAAGTAAATCCCAATAAAATAAAATGACGCTCCAAGCAAAACACATATCTTGTGGTGAATAAAAATATAGCTCCAAGTAAGGTTACCGATGAATGAAGATGAAAGAGGGGATGCCATCCGAGGCATCCACAAGCTTAGATGCTTGGTTGTCCTTGAATATTACCTTGGGGTGCCTTGGTCATCCCCAAGCTTAGGCTCTTGCCACTCCTTATTCCGTAATCCATCGAAACTCCACCCAAAACTTGAAAACTTCACAACAGAAAACTCGTAAGCTTCGTTAGTATAATAAAGCAAATCACCACTTAGGTACTGTTGTGAACTCATTCTATATTTATATTGGTGTTATATCTACTGTATTCCAACTTCTCCATGGTTCATACCCTCCGATACTACTCATAGATTCATCAAAAAAAGCAAACCACACAATGAAAACAGAATCTGCCAAAAACATAATGGTCTGTAGTAATCTGGAACTTTCCATACTTCTGTAACTTAAGTCATGATGACAAGTTTCATGGTTATCATTATTCTTTATAGCATACATGTCGTCACAATAATCATCATAGATAGCAACTTTGTTCTCATAATCAATTGAAACCTCCTCCAAAATAGTGGATTCATCACTAAATAAAGTCATGACCTCTCCAAATTCACTTTCAAAATTATAACAATAAGATTCAACACCCTCCAATATAGTGGGATCATTATTTCCTATAGTTGACACTCTTCCAAACCCACTTTCATCAACATATTCATCATAAATAGGAGGCATGGTATCATAATAACTTTTCTCACCAAAACATGGGGGACAAAAAATATCATCTTCATCAAACATAGCATCCCCAATCTTATGGCTTTGCATATCATTAACATCATGGATATTCAAAGAATTCAATCTAACAACATTGTAATCATGCTCATCATTCGAATATTTAGTGCCAAACATTTTATTGACTTCTTCTTCTAGCACTTCAGCACAATTTTCCTTTCCATCATTTTCACGAAAGACATTAAAAATATGAAACATATGAGGCAACCTCAATTCCATTTTTTCGTAGTTTTCCTTTATAGACTAAACTAGTGATAAAACAAGAAACTAAAAGATTCAATAGCAAGATCTAAATATATACCTTCAAGCACTCACCGACAGAAAAGAGCTTGATGTCTAATACGCAACCTTTCTTCTTGTAGACTCTTGTTGGGCCTCCAAGCGTAGAGTTTTGTAGGACAGTAGCCAATTCCCTCAAGTGGGTGACCAAAGGTTTATCAATCTGTGGGAGGCGTAGGATGAAGATGGTCTCTCTCAAACAACCCTGCAACCAAATAAAAAAGAGTCTCTTGTGTCCCCAACACACCCAATACAATGCTAAATTGTATAGGTGCACTAGTTCGGCGACGAGATGGTGATACAAGTGTAATATGGATAGTAGATATAGGTTTTTGTAATATGAAAATATAAAAAAACAAGGTAACTAGTAACAAAAGTGAGCAAAAACTATATTGCAATGCTTGGAAACAAGGCCTAGGGTTCATACTTTCACTAGTGCAAGTTCTCTCAACAATGATAACATAATTAGATCATATGGCAATCCCTCAACGTGTGACAAAATTTACTCCAAAGTTTCTATTGGAGAACATAGGAAGAAAACGTGCATCAACCCCTATGCATGGATTACCCCAATGTCACCTCGAGAATCCGCGAGTTGAGTGCCAAAACATACATCAAGTGAATCAATAGAACATCCCATTGTCACCACAGATATCCCATTGCAAGACATACATCAAGTGTTCTCAAATTCAATACTCAATCCAACATAGCAAAACCTCAAAGAGAAAGACTCAATTCATCACAAGAAGGTAGAGGGGGAGAAACACCATAAGATTCAACTATAGTAGCAAAGCTCGCGGTACATCAAGATCGTGCTAAATCAAGAACACAAGAGATAGATCAAATGCATAGCTACTGGTACATACCCTCAGCCCCGAGGGTGAACTACTCCCTCCTCGTCATGGAGACCGCCGTGCTGATGAAGATAACCACCGGTGATGGTTTCCCCCTCCGACAGGGTGCCGGAACGGGCTCCTGATTGGTTTTTCGTGGCTACAGAGGTTTGCGGTGGCGGAACTCCCGATCTAGGTTTCTTTCTGGGGTTTTGTCTATTTATAGGAGTTTTTCACGTCTGGGACAAGTCAGGGGGGTCCATGAGGCAGCGGCATGGCAGAGGGCGTGCCCTAGGGGGTACCCTCTACCCTTGTGGATTCCTCATGGCTCCTCTGGTCCATCTCTGATACTCCGTGGGCTTCTTCGGTTCCATAAAAAATCGTCGTAAAGTTTCAGCTTGTTGGGACTCCGTTTGATATTCCTTTTTTGTAAAACTCAACAATAAGGAAAAAAATAGACACTAGCACTGGGCTCTAGGTTAATAGGTTAGTCCCAAAGATAATATAAAGTTGCATAATAATGCTTATAAAACATCCAAAACAAATAATATAATAGCATGAAACAATCAAAAATTATAGATACGTTGGAGACGTACCAGAGATATCAACTCCCCCAAGCTTAACCCATCGCTTGTCCTCAAGAAATTCAGTTGACAAACTGAAAGTGAAAAAGAAAACCTTTTGCAAACTCTCTTTGATCTAGTTGTTGCAAATATGTATAGCCAGCATTCAGGTTTTCACCAAAGATTATGAACTAACCATATTCACAATAACATTTAGGACTCATATTTACTCATATCAATGGCATAATCAACTAGCAAGCAATAATAATAAATCTAGGATGAAAACACTTTTTCAAACAATCATGATATAATATGACAAAATGGTATCTCGCTAGCCCTTTCTAAGACCGCAAAACATAAATGCAGAGCAGACCTGAAGATTAAGGACTGACTAGACATTGTAATTCATGGTAAAAGAGATCCAGTCATAGTCATACTCAACATCAATTAATAACAATGCATACAAATGACAGTGGTGCTCTCTAACTAGTGATTTTTATAAGAGGATGAAAGCACAAGTGCTCCCTGGGTGATTTTGGTAATTAATGTCAACATATCTCTTGTTGGACTAATATTTTCATCTGGTACATTTCAGATGAGTTCAATAGTGGAGTGGCAGGACAATAGGATGTGGAAACCTTTCTAGATGCAAGGCATGTACAAAAGGGTGGCTGCCGGGTAGTGCCCGGTAGCCTCGCGCCTTACGGGTAGTGATACGTTTCCAACGTATCTATAATTTATGAAGTATTCATGCTATTATATTATCTGTTTTGGATGTTTATGGGCTTTACTAAACACTTTTATATTATTTTTGGGACTAACCTATTAACCGGAGGCCCAGCCCAAATTGCGTTTTCTTGCCTATTTTAGTGCTTCGAAGAAAAGGAATATCAAACGGAGTCCAAACGGAATGAAACCTTCGGGAGAGTTATTTTTGGAACGGAAGCAATCCAGGAGACTTGGAGTAGACGTCAGGGAAGCTTCGAGGAAGCCACGAAGCAGGGAGGTGTGCCCTACCCTCTGGGCGCGCCCCCACCCTCGTGGCTCCCCTGACCGACTTCTTTCGCCTATATATGTCCATATACCCTAAAAACATTGGGGAACACAATAGATCGGGAGTTCCGCCGCCGCAAGCCTCTGTAGCCACCAAAAACCAATCGGGACCCTGTTCCGGTACCCTGCCGGAGGGGGGAACCCTCACTGGTGGCCATCTTCATCATCCCGGCGATCTCCATGACGAGGAGGGAGTAGTTCAACCTCGGGGCTGAGGGTATGTACCAGTAGCTATGTGTTTGATCTCTCTCTCTCTCTCTCGCGTTCTTGAGGTGGTACGATCTTGATGTATCGCGAGCTTTGCTATTATAGTTGGATCTTATGATGTTTCTCCCCCTCTACTCTCTTGTAATGGATTGAGTTTTCCCTTTGAAGTTATCTTATCGGATTGAGTCTTTAAGGATTTGTGAACACTTGATGTATGTCTTGCATGTGCTTATCTGTGGTGACATTGGGATATTCACGTGATCCACTTGATGTATGTTTTGGTGATCAACTTGCGGGTTCCGCTCGTGAACTTATGCATAGGGGTTGGCACACGTTTTCGTCTTGACTCTTCGGTAGAAACTTTGGGGCACTCTTTGAAGTTCTTTGTATTGGTTGAATAGATGAATCTGAGATTGTTTGATGCATATCGTATAATCATACCCACGGATACTTGAGGTGACATTGGAGTATCTAGGTGACATTAGGGTTTTGGTTGATATGTGTCTTAAGGTGTTATTCTAGTACGAACTCTATGATAGATCGATCCAAAAGAATAACTTTGAGGTGGTTTCATACCCTACAATAATCTCTTCGTTTGTTCTCCGCTATTAGTGACTTTGGAGTGACTCTTTGTTGCATGTCAAGGGATAGTTATATGATCCAAATATGTTATTATTGTTGAGAGAACTTGCACTAGTGAAAGCATGAACCCTAGGCCTTGTTTCCTAGCATTGCAATACCGTTTACACTCACTTTTACCATTAGTTACCTTGTTATTTTTATAATTTCAGATTACAGAAACCATATCTCCCATCCATATTGCACTTGCATCACCATCTCTTCGCCGAACTAGTGCACCTATACAATTTACCATTGTATTGGGTGTGTTGGGGACACAAGAGACTCTTTGTTATTTGGTTGCAGGGTTGTTTGAGAGAGACCATCTTCATGCTACGCCTCCCACAGATTGATAAACCTTAGGTCATCCACTTGAGGGAAATTTGTTACTGTCCTACAAACCTCTACACTTGGAGGCCCAACAACGTCTACAAGAAGAAGGTTGCGTAGTAGACATCAAGCAGTTTATGGCGCCGTTGCTGGGGAGGTGAGTGCTTGAAGGTATATCTTTAGATCTTGCAATCGAATATTTTAGTTTCTTGTTTCATCACTAATTTAGTCCATAAAAGAAAACTACAAAAAATGGAATTGAGGGTACCTCATATGCTTCATCTTTTTAATATCTTTCATGAAAATAAGGATTCCGATAATTGTGCTCAATTGCTAGAAGAAGAATGCATTAGAATGTTTGGCACTAAGTCTCTGAATGATGAGCATGATTGCAATGTTGTTAGTATGAACTCTTTGAATATCCATAGTACTAATGATGATAGCACTAGTCATGATGAAAATATCTCTTATAAGCATGTCAATTTTTGTGGAGTGCATAGAGCTTTCAAGTACACACCAAATAGGGAAGATAGATTTTGCAAGAGGCATAAGTATTTGGAAACTAAATGGTTGCAAGAAAGGCTAGATGATTGTGCTGAAAATTTAAACTTTCTTAGCCGTACTTGTGAACTTTGCAATGAACGTGGTCATTTAAGTCTCCAATGCAAATTGTTTCATGATCAAATCGTGTCCAAGAATTGTGATGACTTAATTTCCCTTGCATATCATAATGAACTTAGTTTGCTTTGGGGTTATGAAGAAATGAAACGTATAACTAAGGATCTTCCAGAATTTGTCCTTGATAAAGTTCTTGATTTTGACCTAGAAGAAATTTTTATGTATTGTGCGGTGAATTGCATTGAAAATCCTTATATTGCCAATTACATAAAGACAAGAAAACAAATAGAAGAGGAAGAGAATACTAACGAAAGGGAAGAGGCTTCCCAATATCCTCCTATTATTTCTTATGATGAATCAGGTAATGAGGAGGAGCCTTCTATTCAACCAATCTCATTGATAAGGAGCTCAAAAAAGAGGGTTAAACCCACACATGATGTGAAGAAGAAAAAAAAGACAGATAAGCAAAGGTGAAAAGGTATCCCTCCCAAATGATGTTGCTCCTATTACTCATTGTGATGATGATAATTGCTATACTATTGGTGCTATTCATACTATTAATGATGAGAGTGATTATGCTTATGATATGAAAAGGCCCAAGCTTGGGGATGCTATGTTTGATGAGAATGACATGTTTGAGAATATATTTGCTGCAATTAATGTTTGTCCCAAGCTTAGGGATGCTATGTTTTATGAAGATGATATGTTTAGCCTCCCATGTTTTGATGAGCAAATTTATTATGATGATAGCATGCCTCCTATTTATGATGGTTATATTGATGAAAGTGGATTTGGAGAGGTCATGACTTTATTTAGTAATGATTCCACTATCTTGGAAGAGGTTTCAATCGATTATGATGTGAACAAGGTTGCTACTTATGATGATTATTGTGATGACACTAATGCTATAAAAAGTAGTGATGATTATATTTATAAAACTTGTCATGATTATGATTAACCTTTTTCTGAACATTACTCTTTTAATGTGGAAACAATTTATAGTATTCGAGTTTCTTATGATACTCCCACTATTCTGAATGAGAAGAATTTTGCTTATGTGGAGAGTAATAAAACTTCTATGCTTGTAGATCATGAAAAGAATGCTTTAGGTTCTGGTTATATTGTTGAATTCATTCATGATGCTACTGAAAATTATTATGAGGGAGGAATTTATGCTTGTAGGAATTGCAATAATACAAAGTTTCCTCTCTATGTGCTTAAAGTTTTGAAGTTATGCTTGTTTTGCCTTCCTATGCTAGTTGATTATTGTTCCCATAAGTTGTTTGCTGACAAAATCCCTATGCATAGAAAGTGGGTTAGACTTCAATGTGCTACTCATATTCTTCATGATGCTCTCTTTATGTTTCAATTCTTATCTTTTATGTGAGCATCATTGAAATCATCATGCCTAGCTAGGGGCGTTAAACGTTAGCGCTTGTTGGGAGGCAACCCAATTTTATTTTAGTTATTTGCCTTTTGATCATGATTAGTAATAAATAATCTATCTAGCCTCTGGTTAGATGTGGTTTTATGTTTTAATTAGTGTTTGTGCCAAGTAGAACCTTTGGGAGGACTTGGGTGAAGTCTTTATGATCATGCTGTAAAAAACACAAACTTTAGCACTCACGAGATTAGATGTCATTTTTTACTGGAGAGCGATTTTAAGTTGATTATTTTTTAAGATGATTAATAGACAAATTCCCCAGGTCCACCAATTTATTTCGGAATTTTTGGAGTTCCATAAGTATACGTCTGATACAGATTACTACAGACTGTTCAGTTTTTGACAGATTCTGTTTTCTATGTGTTGTTTGCTTATTTTGATGAATCTATGAGTAGTATCGGAGGGTATGAACCATAGAGAAGTTGGAATACAGTAGATATTACACCAATATGAATTTAGAATGAGTTCACAACAGTACCAAAAGTGGTGATTTATTTTCTTATACTAACGGAGCTTACGAGTTTTCTGTTGAGTTTTGTGTTGTGAAGTTTTCAAGTTTTGGGTAAAGGATTCGATGGACTATGGAATAAGGAGTGGCAAGATCCTAAGCTTGGGGATGCCCAAGGCACCCCAAGGCAATATTCAAGGACAACCAAGAGCCTAAGCTTGGGGATGCCCCGGAAGGCATCTCCTCTTTCGTCTTCGTTCATCGGTAACTTTACTTGGAGCTATATTTTTATTCACCACATGATATGTGTTTTGCTTGAAGCATCAATTTATTTTGTTAGGATTTGCTTGCTGTTATTTAGAACAATGTTTTGCAACTTTTATTTCAATAAAAGTGGCATTGATAGCCTTTACTATGCCTATTTTACAAGTCTACATGTTGCTGTTTGAAAACAGAAAGTTTACCACTGTTGCAAAAATTCCCTAGAAAAGTAAGAATGTGATAAAATGTTGAAACCTTTTGCATAATAAGATCTGATAAATTTACTACAGTGGAAATTTTCTTTAATCATTTTTGGAGCTAGGGAAGTATGGATCTTGCTGCATTCTTCACAGACTGTCCTGTTTAGGCAGATTGCTGTTATGTTTGCATTGTTTGCATATGTTTGCTTGTTTAATGATTCTATTTGATGATATTACTATTAAATATGCGGAGGAATTTACTATGCAATGTTGATTAATAATCTTAGTGATTTGCTACAGAAGAGTATGGTAAGATTTTTGCATTGGTTTATACTAACTTATCTCACGAGTCCTTGTTGAGTTTTGTGTGGATGAAGCTTTTGAGATTTAGGGAGACCGTGATATGAGAGGAATTAAGGACACACAAAAGCTCAAGCTTGGGGATGTCCAAGGCATCCCAAGATAAATATTTCAAGAAGTCTCAAGCGTCTAAGCTTGGGGATGGCCCGGTTGGCATCCCACCTTTCTTCTTCGACAACTATCCGTTAGTATCGGTTGATCCTAAGTTTTTGCTTCTTCACGTGATGTTTGATATTCTTAGAATGTCATTTTATTTTGTTTTGCTTGTTGTTTGAATAAAATATCAATATCTGAAATTCTTAAATGAGAGAGAGTCTTCACATAGCGACATAATTATTTAACTACTCATTGATCTTCACTTATATCTTTTTGGAGTAGTTTGTCATTTACTAGTGTGCTTCACTTATATCCTATGAGTAAATAGTTGAATGAGCGAATATCATAAATCCAAAATTTTATATGTTTCATATGCTTATCCCATGGGGAGTAATGACTTCACATATAAGAAAAGTAGAGGTGGTAAATTTATTGAAGGTTAGCAAACATTGTATTGGTCACTTGAACAATTCATGAAAGAATATTGAGGGAAGAGAGATTTCACATATAAATATACTATCTTGGACATCTTTTATGATTGTGAGCACTCATTAAAATATGACATGCTAAAAGGTTTATGTTGGACAAGGAAGACAACGTAATGGGTTATGTTTTCTTATATCCGAAATAAAGTATATTGTCATGGATCATTCAACATGCTGAGCTTGCCTTTCCCCCTCATGCTAGCCAAATTCTTTGCACCAAGTAGAGATACTACTTTTGCTTCCAAACATCCCTTAAACCAGTATTGCCATGAGAGTCCACCATACCTACCTATGGATTGAGTAAGATCCTTCAAGTAAGTTGTCATCGGTGCATGTAATAAAAATTGCTCTCTAAATATGTATGATCTATTAGTGTGGAGAAAATAAGCTTTATACGATCTTGTGATGTGGAAGTAATAAAAGCGATGGACTGCATAATAAAGGTCCCTATCACAAGTGGCAATATAAAGTGACGTTCTTTCGCATTAAGATTTTGTGCATCCAACTATAAAAGCGCATGACAACCTCTGCTTCCCTCTGCGAAGGGCCTATCTTTTATTCTTGTCTTATACCTTATGCAAGAGTCATGGTGATCTTCACCTTTCCTTTTTACATTTTATCCTTTGGCAAGCACATTGTTGGAAAGATCCTGATATATATATATATATATCCAATTGGATGTAAGGCATCATGAACTATTATTGTTGACATTACCCTTGAGGTAAAAGGTTGGGAGGCGAATCTATAAGCCCCTATCTTTCTCTGTGTCTGATTTAAACTTTGAACCCATAAATATCGCGTGAGTGTTAGCAATTGTGAAAGACTAAATGATAGTTGAGTATGTGAAGTTTTCTGAATCAAAGCTCTGACATAGACTCTTCCTGAAAATAAGATGAATTGTAATTGTTAGATGACTAATAACACGGGTTGTTAGTTTTCAAGAAAGTTTATGATCTATACTTTAACATGTGAATAGTTTGTTACTTGATTATGAATTTTTTTATCAGATGAGCTACTGTTATGACATATGATGATGCTAGAAAAGGTGATTGAAATTATCATTGATCAAACTTGTGCACCTGCTAGCATTCACACTTCATAAATTATTTCTTTTATCATTTACCTACTCGAGGACGAGCAGGAATTAAGCTTGGGGATGCTGATACGTCTCCAATGTATCTATAATTTATGAAGTATTCCTGCTATTATATTATCTGTTTTGGATGTTTACGGGCTTTACTAAACACTTTTATATTATTTTTGGGACTAACCTATTAACCGAAGGCCCAGCCCAAATTGTTGTTTTCTTGCCTATTTCAGTGCTTCGAAGAAAAGGAATATCAAATGGAGTCCGAACGGAATGAAACCTTCGGGAGAGTTATTTTTGGAAAGGAAGCAATGCAGGAGACTTGGAGTAGATGTCAGGGAAGCTTCGAGGAAGCCACGAGGAAGGGAGGTGTGCCCTACCCCCCTGGGCGCGCCCCCACCCTCATGGGCCCCTCGTGGCTCCCCTGACCGACTTCTTTCGCCTACATATGTCCATATACCCTAAAAACATTGGGGAACACAATAGATCGGGAGTTTCGCCGCCGCAAGCCTCTGTAGCCACCAAAAACCAATCGGGACCCTATTCCGGCACCCTGCCGGAGGGGGGAACCCTCACCGGTGGCCATCTTCATCATCCCGGCGATCTCCATGACGAGGAGGGAGTAGTTCACCCTCGGGGCTGAGGGTATGTACCAGTAGCTATGTGTTTGATCTCTCTCTCTCTCGTGTTCTTGAGGTGGTACGATCTTGATGTATCGCAACCTTTGCTATTATAGTTCGATCTTATGATGTTTCTCCCCCTCTACTCTCTTGTAATGGATTGAGTTTATGTTATCTTATCAGATTGAGTCTTTAAGGATTTGAGAACACTTGATGTATGTCTTGCATGTGCTTATCTGTGGTGACATTGGGATATTCATGTGATCCACTTGATGTATGTTTTGGTGATCAACTTGCGGGTTCCGCTCGTGAACTTTTGCATAGGGGCTGGCACACGTTTTCGTCTTGACTCTCCGGTAGAAACTTTGGGGCACTCTTTGAAGTTCTATGTAACATCCCAAATTTCCAATTTGGAATGTTATGCATTAGATCATCATTGCATACCATATTTTATTGCATCTTGGCTTGATCCTAGAAATTCTACGCAACTCAAGGACCCACGGAGAGAGTTGGGGATTTCGTTATTTTCATATTTGAGTTTTCTCAAATTTTGAAAAGAGGATCGTTTGATTTTAATTATTTTTCTCTTTGAATATTTCTTTTATAAAACGAAAAGAGGGGGGATAAAATGACTTCCCCAAAATAAAGAAATATTGGAGATTTAATATTAAAATCAAATAAGAATTTTATTCGGAGTTTTATTGCTATTTTATTTGAATTAGGAAAAATATGCGTTTTTCAAAATTGCGTTAGAGGCCCAAATAAATGTTCACTTTGTCCGCTATATTTCTAGAGGATGGGGAAAATTTATTTCAGGATTTTTGGAGTCCTTATATTATTTATTTTCTTTGTTTTTTCTGCGTAGAATTATTTAAAAAAAAGTCCATCGCCTTACAAGGCCGTGTCCGACTAGGACACTGCACCCGGCCGGCCCTTATAAGCCGAGGCCCCGCCAGCCCACTGTCAGGACCGGATTTTCGGGATATCAATTTCCCACAAAATGGCCCTTGCGCTCACCAGCCCCAGGATTACTGTTAGCTGATGAGGCACCAACTTGATATAGAAATTCCAAGCAAAATACATAATATGAAGTACAAGACCATTGTGGCCTATGAGTACAACAAATGGTTTCTAGTGGCTGATGGCGGAAGCGGTTTGTTGTTCATCTGCGTCTATGGGACTCCATTTCCCACAGGAATAGCTGACCAGGATAACTCCTATCTTCGCGAGGCTGCTATCACCTTTGCATGGGTTCCGGGGCTGTCGTCGCAACGCTCCTCTCCACGCAAGAAATCTGGCCAAGACATTAGCCAGGGACAAGCCAGTGAGTACTTTGAATGTACTCGCAAACATCATGAAAACAGGTATAACATAGCAGGTGATAATCATGCACTAAAATAATCCACGATCACTTAGTCAGTCCCAAAATAAAACTCACGATGCACGTAAGCAGGAAATTAAAAATGCACCGATCGGGTGTCTGAAGCGACACCTCGAAAGGATAATAAGATAAATCATGCCTCAGTCGGGCGTCTGAGCGACACCACATAAAGGGCTTATAAATAAAAGGAATAACAAGTATGCCACAGTCGGGCGTCTATGCGACACCACATAAAGGGCTTATAAATAATAGAAATAACAAGCATGCCACAGTCGGGCGTCTGTGCGACACCACATAAAGGGCTTATAAATAATTTAAATAAAAAGCATGCCACAGTCGGGCGTCTGAGCGACACCACATAAAGGGCTTATAAATAATTTAAATAACAAGCATGCCACAGTCGGGCGTCTGTGCGACACCACATAAAGGGCTTATAAATAATTTAAATAACAAGCATGCCACAGTCGGGCGTCTGAGCGACGCCACATAAAGGGCTTATAAATAATAGAAATAACAAGCATGCCACAGTCGGGCGTCTGAGCGACGCCACATAAAGGGCTTATAAGAGAATGATCACAGTGAATATCCAGGAGGTAGAACCGTCCCAGGAATACTCAATAATTCAAATAATGCAAATGGTTAGTCCATAATAATAATAATCATAATCCTCATATGTCACCGGTCATAATCAATGTTCTGGTTTAGCAGTTTTTCCTCCGAAGACCGACACTAAGACCGACACTTGACCCATCCCAGACTGTAGTCGAGCCCGGATAAAAGCACAAATCTAATAATAACAAGGTCGACGAGGAGTGACCGATCGAGGGAACGAACGAGGAAGACCGATCTTAAATAAATAGAGTTTCCGACGTTAGGAGGGATTCCCTTTAATAGCTAAGCATGATTTTCCTTAACCATGGACACGGCTATTCGAATAGATGTATAATGTCTGCAGAGGGTGTACTCTTTACCCACGGGTAACGGATTTCTTTAATCCATCGGGACTAATTCCGTCTACGGTCTTTTAATTGAAAACACACCTAACCGCACACACCAGCCTAACTTACCGGTGTCTGGAATCACCCACGACACCCGCTAAGCAAAACTCTAAGTGGGGAGGCTACAACCTCGACTTAGCATGGGATCACAAAATTTATACTGCGCGCAAACTAGGGGAGGTACCCCTTCGGCTACAACCGAAACACCCATGCCCCCGGACCAGGTGGCATGCCTACCGGATGCCTCCGGTATCTTCCACCATGGCCTCTCTGTACGGTGTGCGCTAGGTAAGGGGTTGACAACTTACTGAACCGTACCCTACCTATGGCAGGGACAAGTGGTAGTACGAAACAAGTATGGGGGTTACTGGAACAAGACTCGATCTACGGCCGACTCAGGAGGTTTATGTATTCCCTGCATGGTTAGTATAGCAATGTTCATCATAGTTTCCCGACAGGGTCACCACCCCTCATGCCCCATCATGCCTTACTGCACATTCTCGCCACAACGAGACGTCAGTCACGGGGTTGTGTTCACCGGAACATAACCTCCTTTCGGACTCCCTCCGAACTATCATCAGGCACATGTGGCATGAGAAGTAGCTACTGTCACAAATGTCACATACATAACAGAAAAGATTTTCACCATGTGCTTATATGCATGAGTATGATTCCACATAAAACAACACCACTCCACATTAGCATAAATGATGGAGTTCTAAAATATTCTAGCAAAACAACACCCAACTTGTATCATATCTGAGTTCAAGATGCTTGCCTTCAAGGTGTGGAGGGGTGAGGTGCACTCCAAAACTTTTGAAAGTCATAATCTCCCCTCCAAATTCCTATTTTCAAAAATATTCAAATAACACATACTTTAAAAACAGCGCAAAAAGTTGTCCTAGATATTTTTGAAATAAATCTTAAAACAAACTAGGTGGAATTTGAGAGAGGTAGGAAAAAGAATTAATTCATTTGGAGTTTTATTTAAAAAGATATAGCCAATCAAAGTTTCATTCAAAATCTGATTTTAAAAATAATACAGAAAAGAAAACGTTTCGGACGAAATACGCTTTCGAGAGGGGGACACGTACTTCGGGCTTTACGCCTCCACTTAATCCAGCATGGACCGGCTCGTGGGTCACTAACAGTGGGTCCCTTGGGCCCACTGGTCAGGTTTGACCAGTCGCCCCCCCCGCCTCCTTCCTCCTCTGGCCGAACAGAGGCGGGGCTCCGGCGATCGACGCCGGCGAACGGCGGCTCCCCACGGGGACCCGAGTGCAGGGATGGATCCGCCAGTCCAGGGCGGTCCTCCCCGTGGTCGAAAGGCTGGTGGGGACGCAGGGAGTCGTCGGCGGCGAGCTTCGCGGCGGACGGCGTTTCGGGAGCAATTGGGGGTTTGGGCTCCGGTGGTTTTCGGTCGAGGCTGAGGCGTTGGGTGGCTCCGCACGGTCTAGGAGAGTCTAATGGCGGTGCTGGATGGGCAGGGGAGGCTCAGCTCACGACGCACGGCACCGGAGTGTGGCGGCGACCGAACCGGCCGGAGACGAGGAAGAAGGCCTCTCCTCATCGATTGCCGGCTAAGGGAGCCCTAGGGGGTGGCTTGAGGTTGCCTGGAGTCTTGGTGGAGCTCGGGGTCCCTTTTATAGCGGTTGAGGTCGGTTCCGACGGCGGCCGTGGATAGGATCGACGGTGAACCGCCGTTCTGTAGCTGTAGGGCGACGTGCGCTAGCAAACGAGCTCGCGGATGAGCTCGAGCTGTTCCAGAGGGCAGCTGGCGCGCTGGAGTGGCTCGGGCGGTGCTGCCACGGCCGGGGCCTGCTGCGGCTGTCAGCTAGCCGCCATGGCCGACCTGACGGCGGCGCTGTAGGGCGCCAGGGGGGAGCTTGGAGCGCTCTGGTGTGTGGACGAGGACGGGCGTGGCTCTGCAGGCGAGCAAGGGCCAGTGGCGGGACGCGGTGGCTCGGGTGCACGCACGTGCAAAACGCGCGCTGTGGCCGCGCCCAGAGCATGCACGCCAGGTGTTCGACGTAATGACAACGCGTGATAGAGGGTTCCAATCCACATGGGGTTTAACAGTGTGGAGCTATAGACTAGTGTAGCGCCCTGAGACATGTTGGTTTTGGTCAGGGGATCAAGCCCACAATGCAAACTAAAAATCAAGCCAAAACTGGCCATGCACACAAGGTGTTTGACAGAATGCTATGGGCATCTAGGCATCTCTTGGGGTGGCCAAAAACTCCAGATCCTAGTCTCTTTAGATGATAGAGAGGGTGGCAATGTTAGTTGGGCAAAACCAGGAACTTGTTAGTGCAAGTTTTTGAGAAAACCAACCTGGGCAGAAACTGAAGGCTATAATTGCATGAACCAAAAATACTCCAATGGGTCCACTCTCCTGGACTTAAGGGTTTTGCAGGGTGGACTATAAGCAGGAAAAAGAATCATGGGCAACAGAGCAAACAAAAATAGAGTTGCAGTAGAAAATGCCAAACTGGACCAGAGAGCAAAAGAGGATGATTTGCTCAAATTTTTCAAATAACACTCATGGGTTTTTGCATAAAGTAGAATTATATGCATCTACTGACATCTCCAAACACTTGGAAGAATTTTTAAAGAAATATTTAAATAGGTTGTAGTGCAAAATTATCAACTGGACCAGATTTGAAAATTTGGTGTAGAGCTCAAAATCTCCAATGACCAAAAGATATTTTTGCATAAAAGTGATGTGGAAACATCACATGACATCCCCAAATTTTGGTTGAAATTTCAAAGAAGTATTTGAAAGGGTTACAGTGCAAAAGAGGCTCCATAACTTATGAAAAATCATTTTTAGAAGAATAAAGCTCAGGAAAAACAATTATGCAAATAAACCCACTGATAAAAGAAATGTTTTCTTGAGAGGGTATACAAGTCCAATAATATTTTTGGAAGGTTTTCACTTGGGGTAAAAACTTCACAATATCAAAGAAAAGAGAGGTTCTGACATCAAAAGATAAATCCAGAAAATAAAAATTTAATTTCCTGGCAAAATTTTAATAAATAAAATATGGTTAAATTTTTGGGGTGTTACACCCACCCCGTCCCGAAACGCTAGCCCCGACCCCGCCCAGCCGCCGCCGCCGCCACGTGCCGACGCGCGCCGCGCCTCCGCCGCCCGTTCCGCCGCCGGAGCCACCGCCGCCCACCACCACCGACCCCGCCGCCGGAGCCGCTCGTCGCCGCCGCCACCCGACGAGGTAGCCGCCGACGCCGCCGGTTTTCGTCGGAAAACCGATCGGTTTTTATTTTCGAACCCTAGATCTGTTTTCTTTTCAGTTCGTTCGGTTTTATTTCTTTTTCCGGTTTAGTTATTTAGCGAACGCCTCTTCGTACGTTTGTTTAATGAACGGTTTTCATCCGTTAGCCGCAGACAGCGAACGTTCGTCCTTAGCCTGTTCGTCAGTTTTTCTTTTTCCAGGGTTTTCCGCGATTATTTTCGATCGCGATTTGTGACCCGATTTTCGTTTTAGTTTATCTTTTCGCTCGTTTATCGAAATCAGGCGATTCAAGCGCCTAGATCTTCATTTCGAAGCCCTCTTTCTGTGTAATCAACTTGAACAAGATTTTGCTACTGTAAAATTTAACCTAAGTCCAGATTAGTAAACGGATCTTGTTTCTTTCGCAGTTTGAGTTTTGTTGCTTCGTTTGGTTTGATTCTTTTTGCAAACCGGAGTTCTTAAGTTGAACTTTCTGGTTAGTTATCTTATTTGAGTTTTACTCGTGCATATAGTTGAGTGCTTATTGTATGCTTGTTTGTTTGCGATAGAGTACCCGGAGTGCGAAGTGTGCTACTACGAGTCTCTAGGGTTCGCGGATCATCAGCAAGGCAAGTAACACTTTGATCATACCTCTTTACTACCCAGTTTTATTGCATTAGATCAATCCTCAAACAAATTGCATGGTTAGGATCTGATTAAATTGTGGGTTTTGGGAAGTAGATGAGGTAGTACCTATTTACCTGTTTATTATCAAACCTTTGGGAGTTACTTCTACGTTGCTTATATTGCTATGCTATGCTCATAGACGTGGATTGGGTTTGAGTGTATTCATGACAGATGTGAGTTTGTTAATTAATGGTTCAACTTAAGGTGGCAACTTTAATACACATCTGCGTGGATTGCTTGTGGGCACCTGGAGAATCCAGTGTTGTCCTAGGATATCCCGGAGGACCCATGTGATCATCCTACGGCCCGCCACCCAGGCTCAAAGGGATCATAAGATTATTCATGCTAGAAACTTCTGTGTGCAGCCACAAGCCATTATGGGCTCTGGCATAGTTGAGTAAGTTGCCTGAAGCTCTTGAAGAGGTAGACTAGCAGATGTAGTGGGTTGTAGGTGGTACTGTCTATCCAGAGTAGAGAGTTAATGCTTCAGAATGACTGTGTCTCGAATCTCCGACCACGGATGCATTCGAGTCTTGTGGGGAAAAGTGTGCAAACCTCTGCAGAGTGTACAAACTAATCATGGTTAGCCGTGTCCCGGGTTATGGACATCTTGAGTATCTGGTTCTTGGATTATCATGTTGATCTCATCACTCTTAATATAATTTGATTGGGTTTAATGATGATGCTTAATTGGGATTGAGTTGGAGGAACCTTCTCAATGTTTAACAACCACCATGATAGTTAAATAAAATTTATTCCTTTGTTGTAGGGAAAAATTGGCTTTATGCAAAACTCTAACCCTAGAGCTTACCACCAGCCAAATATGCATGTAGTGATGGCATTTATTCTGTTCATTACTCTATGTGTTACCTTGCCAGTATATTCCATGTGCTGACCCGTTTCGGGCTGCAATGTTCATGTTGCAGACTTTCTAGACAATGAGTAAGGTGCCATAGGTCGTTGTCTTTCACTCAGTGATGCCGTTGGAGTTGATGGACTCACTTTATCTTCCAAGCCTTCCGCTGTTATCAATTTTAGATGGCCTTAAGCCATATTTATTGTAATAAGTTCTCTTTTGAGACATTCGATGTAATAAGTGTGTGATTGCTACTCTGTTATAAATCCTCAAGTACTGTGCGTGTCAGCATTACCGATCCAGGGGTGACACTGATGCACAGAGATCAGACTGTTTGAGGTTTGGTCGCTACAAGATGGTATCAGAGCACACGCTGACTGTAGGACACGACCACTAAGCTAAAACCCTAGATCACTACTCTCTTCTCATTTCTGACTCCTCTCCATTTTCTACTCTTTAGGATGGCGGACTCGAGGAACAAGTTTGCACAACCGGATGAAGATGCACCTTTTGGACGACACTTGAAGGAAGTTACAAGATACCTGAACATCAGAATACCAAGCTTCACCGGGACCTACATCGCCACTTTACCAGAAGAAGAGCGTTGGAAGATTCAAGTTCAAGTTCCAGGAAGGACGTTCACGCCAGTCACTGAGCCCATAGAGTTTTCCTATGATGCACCAACCTGGAGTCTAGGCAAGTGCATGGCATCCCACATCACCATGGGACGCATTGGAGAAGTTTACCACAAGGATCTCAAGGATACTATCTACCAGATTTGTGGGCGCCGAGATGAGCAATCGGAGATGATCAGCACCGCGAAGGATAGGTCAATTGCAGCTTTCATCCAGGAGTTAAATCAACACATTCGTCGCCAGGAGAACCAGATGTGCGCAGGCATGATAGATCTGAAGAAGGCAATGACCAGGATCACGAAGCTGGAGGAAGAACTCAAGTCTACACGAGATGGATACGAGGAGGAAATGACGATACTCGTGGAGAAGAATGACGACCTCACAAGGAAGCTAGGAGTCTTCATGGGAGACCCCACGCCAGGAGGAGAAGACGACGATTCCACTTGCCCGGGGAACTACATCATCATCGATGACACTGACTCGGACCCCGATGATAGAGATGATGACTTTGTTGATGAAGCTGGAGCAGATATTATGGAATCTTCCACCGATCAATTTTTCTAGTCGACCACCATCAGTAGTAGAAATTTCCCCCATGTATATAGTATAGTCCGAGCACGTTTGTAACGATAGTTAGACCGATTGTATGCCCTTGTTTGAATTGATTGAAGTGATATGATTGTGTTTGTCTCATGTGCATATGGGTAGTGTTTTCCCCCTAGACCTCATTCTATTATGTTTTCTCACCTTTTCTAAACACAGCAGATGCCTCCGAGACGCGACAATGGATTTGCTTTCCCGTCGAAGCTCACTTAGTTGATCCAGCAGCAGAATGCTTTGATGCAGATACTAGTCCAGAATCAGAATCAGGGGAACAATAACAACAATAACCCACCACCACCATCACATGTTGATCACTTAGCCCGTTTTCTAAGGCTGAATCCGCCGGTGTTCTCCAGTAGCACCGAGCCGATAGTTGCAGATGATTGGCTCTGCAAGATTGGAAGGGAGTTGACCACGGCAGGATGCACAGATGCGGAGAGAGTGCGTTTTGCCGCACACCAGCTTGATGGACCCGCAGCATCATGGTGGGAGAATTTCACAGCCACTTACCCCATCGACACTGTCACATGGGACCAGTTTCAGCAGGCTTTTCGCACTGCCCATGTATCAGCAGGAGCTATGGCCATGAAGAAGCGCGAGTTTCTCAACTTACGCCAAGGAGGACGCACCGTTGGCCAGTATGTGGATGACTTTAGTAAGCTAGCGTGTTATGCCCCAGATGACGTTGCTACAGATGCAGCTAAGCAGGAGAAGTTTCTGGAAGGACTGAATGATGAGCTGAGCATGAAGTTGATGGTGGCAACTTTTAATAACTACCAGGAGTTGGTAGATAGATCTCTCATGATTGAAGGGAAGCAGCAGCAGATCGACAACCGCAAGAGGAAGTATGGACTAGGGAAGTACAATTCTGGAGCTCAGCAGAGACCCTGTTTTACCCCGAACTCGGGAGAACCCCTTCAACATAACCATGGAGGTCACAATCACAATGGAGGTATTTCGCACAACCATAGTGGCCCTAGGAATGAGAATGGTAATGGAGGAAGCAACGGCCAGAACCGTACCAACCCAGCAACGCCCGCCAAGAAGGATCTAAGTCACATTACTTGTTTCAAGTGCAGGAAGAATGGACATTATGCCACGGAGTGTTCTGAAGCAAAGAATGGAAATGGCAATGGAAGCTCTGGGAAGAAGCCCAACCTTTTCAACAGGGGACAAGTGAACCACGTTAGCGTGGAGGAGGTTGAAGCGCAACCCGATGCAGTAATAGGTAAGTTTTTGGTTAAGTCATTCACTGCAATCGTTCTTTTTGATACTGGTACATATCTAGGGGATTTGTGGATTAGTTTAAACTGCCAACCCAAGCCCTTAGGTCACCCATGCTAGTAACCTCGCTAGGAGCAGAGTATATGGCTAGCCTATGGTGTGATCGGTTACCATTAAGGATTGGTAACTACCTGTTTCCCTCAGACCTAATAGTATTGGAGTCACAAGGACTGGATGTGATATTAGGCATGGATTGGTTATCGAAGTATGGAGGGAACATTGACTGCGCCAATAAGTCGATTTTGCTTACCACCCCAGAAGGAAGAAGGATCAAGTATGTATCCCGGCATGTGCCGAATAGGACTCAAGTGAATTCCTTATCAGGAGTTGTACAGGAGGAAGTACCAGTGGTGAAGGATTTCCCGGATGTATTTCCAGAAGAGTTGCCAGGCATGCCACCGGATAGAGACATTGAGTTTTTGATCGAGCTTTTGCCACGCACAGGGCCAAGATCTAAGAGACCGTACAGGATGCCCACTAAGGATTTAGAGGAAATTAAGAAGCAGATTAAGGAGTTACTGGATAAAGGCTATATTCGCCCAAGCTCGTCACCTTGGGGATCACCAGTGCTTCTAGTGGAGAAGAAGGATGGATCGTTGAGGATGGTTGTTGATTATCGAGGGTTGAATGAGGTGACGATCAAGAACAATTACCCACTGCCAATGATAAATGATTTGTTTGACCAGCTGCAAGGAGCTAAGGTGTTTTCCAAGATCGATCTGTTATCAGGGTACCACTAGCTGAAGATTCGAGAGCAGGATATACCTAAGGCAGCTTTTACCACAAGGTACGGGCTATATGAGTATACCTTTATGTCATTTGGTTTGACTAACGCACCTGCCTATTTTATGAACATGATGAACAAGGTGTTTATGGAGTTTTTGGATAAGTTTGTCGTGGTGTTCATTGATGATATTCTAGTCTACTCGAAGAATGAAGGGGAGCATAAAGAGCATTTGCGTCTGGTACTTGGGAAGCTCAGAGAACACCAGTTATATGCCAAGTTCAGCATGTGTGAGTTTTGGTTGAAGGAAGTTGGATTCCTCGGACATGTTATATACGGAGAAGGAATAGCAGTAGACCCTACCAAGGTTGTCACTGTGACCAATTGGGAAGCACCCACGTCAGTTGGAGAGATCCGGAGTTTCCTTGGACTCGCAGGATACTACCGAAGGTTCATCGAGAATTTCTCGAAGATTGCAAAGCCCATGACGGAGTTGTTGAAGAAGGACATCAAGTTCAAATGGACTGAGGAATGTGAGGCCAGTTTTCAGGAGTTGAAGAAATGCTTGGTTACAGCTCCAGTGTTGATTCTTCCAGACCAACGCAAGGATTACCAGGTGTATTGCGACGCTTCTCGTCGAGGACTTGGAGGTGCTTATGCAGGAGGGAAGAGTTGTTTCATATGCCTCACGACAGCTTAAACCCCATGAGTTGAATTATGCTACCCATGATTTGGAGTTAGCAGACGTAGTGCATGCGTTGAAGACATGGAGACATTTTCTCACCGGAAACCATTGTGAGGTGTACACGGATCACAAGGGTTTGAAGTATATCTTCACGCAGAAGGAGTTGAATCTCAGGCAAATGAGATGGTTGGAGCTCATTAAGGATTATGATATGAAGTTGCATTATCATCCCGGAAAGGCTAAGGTAGTAGCCGATGCGTTGAGCCGCAAGAGTCATGTCAATACACTCATGACTGGAGGATTACCCAAGGAGCTAGCAGAGGATCTTCGTGAACTATGTTTGGAAATAGTTCCGAGGGGTTATGTAGCAGCATTGGAGATTCAATCTACTTTGATGGATGAGATTAGGGAAGCTCAGAAGACGGACAAGGAGATTGCCGAGATAAAAGAGAGGATGAGCAAAGGAAAAGCTAAGGGATTTCGTGAGGATGAGCACGATACCCTATGGTTTGAGGACCGCGTATATGTGCCAAATGATCCGGAGATCAGGAAGTTGATTCTGCAAGAGGCCCATGATTCGCCGTATTCGATTCACCCAGGAAATACCAAGATGTATCTGGATTTGAAGGATAGCTTCTGGTGGACTGGAATGAAGAAGGATATTGCAGAGGATGTAGGAGTTTGTGATGTATGTCAGAGAGTGAAGGTAGAACATCAGAAGCCAGCTGGATTGCTACAGCCATTGCCGATACCCGAATGGAAGTGGGATAAACTAGGCATGGATTTCATCACGGGATTACCCAGGACTCGTTCAGGCTATGACTCGATATGGGTTGTAGTCGATCGTTTGACGAAGGTAGCTCATTTCATCCCAGTTAAGACCACTTACAGCAGTGCTAAGTTGGCAAAGATATACATGACCAGGATCGTATGTCTGCATAGAGTTCCGAGGACAATTGTATCAGATAGAGGAACCCAGTTTACCTGAAAGTTTTGGTATCAGTTGCATGAGACTTTAGGAACCAGGCTAGAGTTCAGTACAACTTTTCACCCACAGACAGATGGACAGACTGAGAGAGTCAATCAAATTCTGGAGGACATGTTGAGAGC
Organism: Triticum aestivum; assembly: GCF_018294505.1. NCBI lineage: Eukaryota > Viridiplantae > Streptophyta > Magnoliopsida > Poales > Poaceae > Triticum > Triticum aestivum. Next base: position 369,789,034 of record NC_057802.1, read on the forward strand.
TTGTGCGCTAGACTATGGATCTAGTTGGGGCGACAATTTGCCTTATGCAGAGTTCTCTTACAACAACAGCTATCAAGCCAGTTTGAAGATGGCCCCTTTCGAAGCATTATACGGAAGGAGGTGCAGGACACCATTGTTGTGGGATCAAGTTGGAGACCGTCAGTTGTTTGGACCATATTTGATTAAAGAGTCTGAAGAGAAGGTTAAGCTGATATGCGATAGACTCAAGGTAGCCCAGTCCAGGCAGAAGAGCTATGCGGATTCTAAAGGCAAGGAGACCGCTTGCGAAGTCGGAGACAGAGTGTATCTTCGTGTATCACCACTTCGAGGAGTGAAGCGTTTTGGAGTTAAGGGAAAATTAGCACCACGTTTTGTGGGACCATACAAGGTTTTGGAACGTATGGGAGAAGTTGCTTACAAGTTGGAATTGCCCAAAGGATTGTCAGGAGTTCACAATGTGTTCCACGTTTCTCAGTTGAAGAAGTGCAACGCAGAGATGGCTGATATTCCTCTGAGGGATACAGTGCCACTGGAAGCGATTCAGTTGGATACCGATTTGACCTACGAGGAGAAACCAGTCAAGATTCTTGAGTTTGCCTGCCGAGTCACACGCAGTAAGGTTATCAAGTTCTGCAAAGTTCAGTGGAGCCACCATACCGAGGATGAAGCCAGCTGGGAACAAGAGGAAGACCTACGGAAGGATCACCCCTCACCTATTTTCTAGCCAACCCGAATCTCGAGGGCGAGATCCATTTTAAGGGGCGTAGGTTTGTAACATCCCAAATTTCCAATTCTGAATGTTATGCATTAGATCATCATTGCATATCATATTTTATTGCCTTTTGGCTTGATCCTAGAAATTCTACGCAACTCAAGGACCCACGGAGAGAGTTGGGGATTTCGTTATTTTCATATTTGAGTTTTCTCAAATTTTAAAAAGAGGATCGTTTGATTTTAATTATTTTTCTCTTCGAATATTTCTTTTATAAAAATAAAAGGGAGGGGATAAAATGACTTCCCCAAAATAAGGATATATTGGAGATTTAATATTAAAATCAAATAAAAATTTTATTCGGAGTTTTATTGCTATTTTATTTGAATTAGGAAAAATATGCGTTTTTCAAAATTGCATTAGAGGCCCAAATAAATGTTCACTTTGTCCGCTATATTTTTAGAGGACGGGGAAAATTTATTTCAGGATTTTTGGAGTCCGTTTAGTATTTCTTTTTTCTTTTCTGCGCGGAATTTTTTTTAAAGTCCACCGCCTTACCGGGCCGTGTCCGACTAGGACACTGCACCCGGCCGGCCCTTATAAGCCGAGGCCCCGCCAGCCCACCCCATCCCGAAGCCCTAGCCCCGACCCCGCCACCAGCCGCCGCCACTCGCCACCGGAGCCGCCGCCGCCGCCCACCACCACCGACCCCGCCGCCGGAGCCGCTCGTCGCCGCCGCCACCGACGAGGTAGCCGCCGCCGCCGTTTTTCGTCAAAAAACCGATCGGTTTTTATTTTCGAAACCTAGATCTTTTTTTTGGGCTTATTCCATCTGTGCCCCCAATTCCTTAGTTGTGCTCAGTTTTCCCCATGCTTCAAACTTTTGCTCACTTTTCCCCACTCCCTTAGCTGAAACTCTCACAAATGTTCATAACAGACGTTTGCCGTCTTGGCCGTTAACTGACTTGTGGGGCCACGTTGGACTCTGTTGACTATGGTTGTGGCTTCGCTGGTTGGGCCGTGTTTGTGTTCATAGGACGGGCCCGTTAGTTTGTTGGTAATAAATTAAAAAAGCCTGCTATCGATGGATGTAGCCTGCTATGCATGCCCGGCTTTGGCATCGATGTAGCCTGCTATGCATGCGAACACCGCCACGCACGCATCTAGTGACCTAGACCTAATCGTATGCATGCACGCCGACACGCACGCATCGATCCGTGCCGCATGGTTGCCGGTGGATTCAGTCGCTCTGCAGCGTCGTTTCACGCGTCGCAGGCATACGTGCCGGTGGCAGAAGGGGTAGGCTGCACACACGCTCGCGTCCATATGTCGAGGCTTCGGTTCACGCCGCACGGCTGCCGCTCGATTCAATTGTGGGAGGCAGGCAGCCGCCAACGCAGAGCACGCAGAAGGGGGAGGCAGGCAGCCGCCAACGCAGAGCACGCAAAGCATGCTCGCATCGATTCACGTTCACACATTGATGATCGCATCGGTTCACGCACGCACTGAGTCACGATCTATGCCATTTGCGCGTGTACCCACTTCGTCTTCCCCGGCTATTTAAACTACCCTTCATTGCCTCGTCTTCTACAGATCCATCTGCGCCTCCCACTTCTCTTCTTCCCCCAAAAGCCAAAGCCGTTTCACTCAGTAAAGCGAGCAAGATGCAGTACAACGGGCCGACGTTCCAAGATCCGCCCACCGTGCCAGAACGGCGGTACCCCGCCAACGTCGTCGTCGAGGCATCGCTCCGCGTGTGGGCGTTCTCACGCTGGAGGGGTAGCACTGAGCTTGCACGGGGGTTCCTCCGTGCGGGCTTCCACCACCTCCCGGCGGGCTCGCCGCCCAACCTCGTGGAGCAGCGTCCCCACGCCAACGCTCCAGTGGTAGGGCTCGTCGTCCACTTCACCAACAGGTTCGATGCCTACTACCTGCTCGGCAAGGTGTATTGGTGTGGGTCCGAGTTCATCGCATTCACCACCTATAACATCTTCACCGACTTCGAGAGCGTCTTCCCCGCTCGCAACCGCATGCATAGCCTCCCGTACTACCTTGGCGACAATGGCCTTGAGGAGGAGCAGTACTGAAGCCGGCGGCAAAGAAGATGGTGAAGCAGGCGGTTAAGGTGAAGACGACGGTGAAGACATGGCGGTGTTGCCCTAGCTACCCTATCTAGTATGTAGTGTGAGTTTGGTGTGTGTGTTGCCCGAGCTAGCTACCCTATCTATGTAAGGTTAATTATTATTATCTATCGATGTCGTGTTATATGTAAGAACTTATGTTGCCCTAGCAACCCTATCTAAGTTAAGTTATGTGTGTTATATTAATGCTTTGTTATGTTTGTATTTTGTTTGTCCCAAGTTTAGACACGGCTAATTGGCGTGGGAAAAATTAACCAAACTAACTAAAAATGATGTGTTTATAGATGCCTTCTAAAAATAAGAACATATTGTACATTTGTACACGGCTTTGGTTTGAGAGCTCTGTATTTTTTAGGTATTCCAAGAATACTTTGGTTTTAAGAAATATTGAAGTATCAAATACTTTGAGATGTTCGGCTTTAGTCAAACGTGTAGTTTTATATACTTTAATATGTAGAAAACTACACTATGTTTGAAGTATATAAAAAAGAGGGTTGGACCTCTTTTTCCAATCATGAAGTATTGGTTCGCTAGACATAATAATACTGCGGTTTGCAAATACTTTGATTCTAAAAAATGAAGGGACCCATAAAGGAAAGCCAAAAAAATTCCTCAATGAGATAGAAGAGATTGGGCAATCAAATTAATGAAAAAGCAATCAGAAACAAAAAAGAACAAAGCAATCGTTCCTAAATAAAAAAAGAAACATCGCTTGTTTTTGGGCCTCATTTATCCTTTGTGGGCCTATTGCAGCTTGATTCTCTTTGGGCCCGCGAACTAGGTTTTTTTTCTAGCAGAACTGACGAACTCGGGGACAAAAGTTTGGCAAGTGCGAGAGAGAAGAGATGAACTTGATGTATGTCCCTTGTGCTGCTCAAGTACTGCTTACTGTCATCTGACGAGCTAGAGTATGATCCAACAGTCGAGGTTATTAGCTAACAAAATAATCCTATCACTGAACTGGTAGTTGTCTTCTGCCGAAACTGAAAGTGTTGAAACTTAACAGTAAACTGCATATATTTAGAGATCGACAGTTGCACTAAACAGAGTTGCATTTGAGATAACAGACTTGGATTGCTAAACAGTGGCAACAACAGTAGACAAACATCTCTAACGAGAGATGGCCATCAAGTAAAAAATTCCTAGAGCAAGTATTCCTAAAGCTATCAGATTGGATTGCTTCTTCAACTCAATCAGCTGCTCGAAGTTCTTGTTCATCTTCTTCAATTCTGTCTTCAGTTCGACATCTACCACCGTCGGGTTTTCCGGACGCGCTGCTGCTCCCGGAGCGGCACTGTCATGGGGCAGATTGAACTCGCGGATTGCATTCCCCCTCGAATCCAGCAAGCCCTACCCTTGAAGCCTCTGGATGTAATCATCCATCCACTCGAAATGGTGGCATTTCTTCACGATCTGAAAACGAAATCATGTAACCTAAATCCAAATCTGACATATTTTTTGAGAAATTAGATATAAAGGATGCGAGGAAAACTCAGATCTAACCTGCCCCTCCGGCTTGCTCTCGCATTTGACGAACTCATGCCCAAAGTTCCCATTCTTCTCCTCCTTTGAAGTCAACCGCTTCAGTGGTGCAGTCCGTGGGCAGTCAGTGCATCGAGTCATCGGCACTGGACCATACATCGCCCGAGAGGAAGAAACAGAGGAATTGCTCGAGAGGAAGAAGAATGAGAAGATGGGAAAGAAACAGAGGAATTGCTCGATCTGCTCGATGCCTTTGTCTGTCAGATGGAGAAGAGGAGAAGGGGAAGCTATATTGACGATTTGCCACATTGTATTTTGCAGTTTGAATATTTGAACCAACTCTTAACACTGACATGTGGTGGTCATGTGCGAAAATACAATTTCATATGTAAAGTGGGGCAGATCGTAAAAACCCGAGAAGGACAGTGAAGTAGCCAATCAGGATGCATCACGCGGATCGCGCACGCCTGCCCCACATCTGACGGGTGGTGTTTTGCGCTTGGTAGGATCCGACGGCGGACGTTCGACGCTAGGGTTTGGAGCATTTCTGCGGGGTTATGAGCGAGTCAACGGGGTTATTAGGGTTTGACCAGATTTCAAATGGCCATAACTAAATTAGAAAAAATCGCAAAAATATAAAACAAACATAGTTCGTACATTTATGAGACCTAGTTACCATAAAAAATATAAACTCGGTATAGGGGCGTTTTTTTGAAAAATCATTTTTTGAAGTGATCTGTCGAAATCAAGTTCAAATGTTTTTAAAAAATTCAAAAAAATCAAAAAGTTGTAATTCTTGCGCACATAGCCGTCATATGTGACAAGGTTATGAGAAAAAAATATAAACTTGGTGTAGGTCATTTTCATGAAAAAAGGCTTCACACAAATGAGCTATCACCTATGAACATGTTCAGAGTTCGTAGAATAGGGAGAGAGGGTTTAGGGTTTGAAAAAAATCAAAATAATTCAAAAAAATCAGAAAAATCTCCATAGCTTCATTTTGGAGTGAATAAGAAGGATCTGAACTTACCTTTTCATTTTCATATCTAAAACGTGTTATTTGACGGTTTTGAATTGAAAGCATATTTTTTCAAAAAAATGTAGTAATATGAATATTAATCAATAAATAGTGAGACTTTGTTTTTATCCTATATATATGGAACAAGTGTTAATAAAAATATATATGCCTCATTTAGGCAAGGTAAAAAAAACTTGATTTCAAATAGGGCTGTTTACCCTAGCTTTCGAGCTCGTTTCTAGCACATTTCTCATTCGGACTGTTCACCTACGAACATTGGACTTCAAATGCTCGATCGAATACACCACGCAGAGCAATGAAACTCTAATGTTCAACTTCAACTTTGGCTCGAATCCAAATTTTGGCCCAAATTCAAATATTGATTTAAATTCAAATTTGGATGGAAATTTGAATTCTGACTCAAATAAGAAACCAAAGTAGAAGCAACATTATTACAACTGATAAGTTTTCACAGTAGCTCAAATCTACCAAGTTTTAAGATGCCAACATCTTAATACAAATCTACCAAGTTTTAAGCGATCGACTTGCCCTCAAATTGACAACACAAACATTTCCCAACAAATTAATTCAAATTTTCGACTTGCTCTTGTGTTTGCAGATGGCTTCACCGTCTTGCTCCTGGTTTCCCTACTTGAGATGCTCTTTTCTTTGAGACTCCTGTTCCTTTTGATCTTGGGCTTTACTTGGGGCTTTCCCCGTGGAGGTGCTGATGGAGTAGTTCCACTCGCCGAGCACTTGACGACCATTTGATGGTCATCTATGGGTTCAGTAATCTTTAAAGGCACAATTGGAAAAATTACCCCCTCCTCTTCCTCTCTTATAGCTTCAAAACCATCAAAGGCCATGGTTTCAAAATCTTCTGCTTCTTCATCTCTTGGCCTTTTCTCCCTAGAGCTGGTAAATAAAATTATAAGCCATAGGCAAAAAAGAGAACAAATGCAAACAAAAGGGTAGCTGCATTCTACAAATGCAAACACATACCAAGATGCTTCATTTGCTGCTGCATTCTCCACTGCATCTTCAGTCTCCATTGCTGCTGCATTCTCCTCAGCATTGGCTACTGTCCATCTTTCCTCCTCTCCAAATGATGCATCCACTGCATTGGTACAAAGCCTAGCAATATGCCCCAGACCTCAAACATCGACGTGGCACAACGCCGGCGAAGGGGGCGAGGCGGCACGGTGAAGTGCGGCCTGTCTAGATCTGTTTCAGATTCAGACAAGCTGCCCAATACGTGTCAACTTGCGGTCCCACCCGTCAGCAAGCAACAGTCAGACGAAGACTCGGACCACTCGTCAGCAATTAACGGTCAATGGACGGTCAAGACGGCAAACGCCGGCTATGAGCATTTGTGAGAGTTTCAGCTAAGGAAGAGGGGAAAAGTGAGCAAACGTTTCGAGCGTGGGGAAAAGTGAGCACAACTAAGGAACCAGGGGCACTAATTTAAATATCCCTTTTTTCGGTTCGTTCGGTTTTATTTTTTTTCCGGTTTAGTTATTTAGCGAACGCCCATTCGTACGTTCGTTTTAACGAACGGTTTTCATCCGTTAGCCGCAGACAGCGAACGTTCGTTCGTTAGCCTGTTCGTCAGTTTCTCTTTTTCCAGGGTTTTCCGCGGTTATTTTCGATCGCGATTTCTGACCCGATTTCCGTTTTAGTTTATCTTTTCACTCGTTTATCGGAATCAGGCGATTCAAGCACCTAGATCTTCGTTTCGAAGCCCTCTTTCTGTTTAACCAACTTGAACAAGTTTTGCTACTATAAAATTTAACCTAAGTCCAGATTAGTAAACGGATCTTGTTTCTTTCGCAGTTTGAGTTTTGTTGCTTCGTTTGGTTTGATTCTTTTTGCAAACCGGAGTTCTTAAGTTGAACTTTCTGGTTAGTTCTCTTATTTGTGTTTTACCCATGCATATAGTTGAGTGCTTATTGTATGCTTGTTTGTTTGCGATAGAGTACCCGGAGTGCGAAGCGTGCTACTACGAGTCTCTAGGGTTCGCGGATCATCAGCAAGGCAAGTAACACTTTGATCATACCTCTTTACTAACTAGTTTTATTGCATTAGAACTCCTCAAACAAATTGCATGGTTAGGATCTGATTAAATTGTGGGTTTTGGGAAGTAGATGAGGTAGTACCTATTTACCTATTTATTATCAAACCTTTGGGAGTTACTTCTACGTTGCTTATAATGCTATGCTATGCTCGTAGACGTGGATTGGGTTTGAGTGTATTCATGACAGATGTGAGTTTGTTAATTAATGGTTCAACTTAAGGTGGCAACTTTAATACACATCTGGGTGGATTGCTTTTGGGCACCTGGAGAATCCAGTGTTGTCCTAGGATATCCCGGAGGACCCGTGTGATCATCCTACGGCCCGCCACCCAGGCTCAAAGGGATCATAAGATTATTCATGCTAGAAACTTCCGTGTGCAGCCACAAGCCATTATGGGCTCTGGCATAGTTGAGTAAGTTGCTTGAAGCTCTTGAAGAGGTAGACTAGCAGATGTAGTGGGTTGTAGGTGGTACTGTCTATCCAGAGTAGAGAGTTAATGCTTCAGAAAGACTGTGTCTCGAATCTCCGACCATGGATGCATTCGAGTCTTGTGGGGAAAAGTGCGCAAACCTATGCAGAGTGTACAAACTAATCATGGTTAGCCATGTCCCCGGTTATGGACTTCTTGAGTATCTGGTTCTTGGATTATCATGTTGATCACATCACTCTTAATATAATTTGATTAGGTTTAATGATGATGCTTAATTGGGATTGAGTTGGAGGAACCTTCTCAATGTTTAACAACCACCATGATAGTTAAATAAAATTTATTCCTTTGTTGTAGGGAAAAATTGGCTTTATGCAAAACTCTAACCCTAGAGCTTACCACCAGCCAGATATGCATGTAGTGATAGCATTTATTTTTTTCATTACTCTATGTGTTACCTTGCCAGCATATTCCATGTGCTGACCCGTTTCGGGCTGCAACGTTCATGTTGCAGACTTTCCAAACGACGAGTAAGGAGCCATAGTTCGTTGTCTTTCACTCAGTGATGCCGTTGGAGTTGATGGACTCACTTTATCTTCCAAGCCTTCCGTTGTTATCAATTTTAGATGGCCTTAAGCCATATTTATTGTAATAAGTTCTCTTTTGAGACATTCGATGTAATAAGTGTGTGATTGCTACTCTGTTATAAATCCTCAAGTAATGTGCGTCTTAGCATTACCGATCCAGGGATGACACTGATGCACAGAGATCAGACTGTTTGAGGTCTGGTCGCTACATTCTATGTGTTGGTTGAATAGATGAATCTGAGATTGTTTGATGCATATCGTATAATCATACCCACGGATACTTGAGGTGACATTGTAGTATCTAGGTGACATTAGGGTTTTGGTTGATTTGTGTCTTAAGGTGTTATTCTAGTATGAAATCTATGATAGATCGATCCGAAAGAATAACTTTGAGGTGGTTTCGTACCCTACAATAATCTCTTCGTTTGTTCTCCGCTATTAGTGACTTTGGAGTGACTCTTTGTTGCATGTTGAGGGATAGTTATATGATCCAAATATGTTATTATTGTTGAGAGAACTTGCACTAGTGAAAGTATGAACCCTAGGCCTTGTTTCCTAGCATTGTAATACTATTTACGCTCACTTTTATCATTAGTTACCTTGCTGTTTTTATAATTTCAGTTACAAAAACCTATATCTACCATCCATATTGCACTTGCATCACCATATCTTCGCCGAACTAGTGCGCCTATATAATTTACCATTGTATTGGGTGTGTTGGGGACACAAGAGACTCTTTGTTATTTGGTTGCAGGGTTGTTTGAGAGAGACCATCTTCATCCTACGCCTCCCACGGATTGATAATACTTAGGTCATCCACTTTAGGAAATTTGCTACTGTCCTACAAACCTCTGCACTTGGAGGCCCAACAACGTCTACAAGAAGAAGGTTGCGTAGTAGACATCAGGTAGTACTTAGGAAGTTGCTCAATATTCCATGAGTTTTGCAAGGGTGTGCCATCTCCGGTCTCCAGACGGACTGCGCCAGGTCTGGGGACTCGTACCACCCGGTAAGGGCCTTCCCACTTCGGTCACAGCTTATTTGTACCCTTGGGAGATTGAACGCGCCTAAGGACAAGGTCACCTTCCTCAAAACACTGGGCATTAACCCTGCGGCTATGATAGCGACACAGGGCTTGATGGTAGCGTGCAGCACGCGTAGCAGCCTGTAGACGGTTCTCCTCGAGTACCACAGCGTCCTCACGCCGGTGCCGATCTTGCGCTACTTCATCGTAGGCAAGCACTCGAGGGGAACAGCAAATGAGTTCCGTGGGGATAACTGCGTCTGCCCCATAGACCAGTGAGAAGGGAGTTTGCCCGATAGCTCGGTTAGGTGTCGTTCTGAGGGACCAGAGAACTACCGGCAGCTCCTCGATCCACCGCCTGCCATGCTTCTGCAGCGTATCAAAAGTCCTTGTCTTGAGTCCACGAAGCACTTCAGAGTTCGCCCTCTTAGCTTGTCCATTGCTCCGGGCGTGTGCCACAGAAGCGAATAAGATCTTGCATCCGAGGGCATGAACGTATTGCATGAAGGCGTGGCTCGTGAACTGGGTGCCGTTGTCAGTGATGATCCTTGCTGGAACTCCGAAACGACACACCAATTCTTTGAAGAACTTGATAGCTGACTGAGGAGTCACCTTTCTCACGGCAGTCACTTCCGGCCACTTTGTAAACTTGTCGATGGCAACGAACAAGAATTCAAAGCTCCCAATTTCTCGGGGGAAGGGGCCCAGGATATCAATCCCCGAGGCCGAAAATGGCCATGATAGAGGGATTGTCTGAAGGGCTTGGGCAGGTAGGTGTGTTTCTCTTGGAACTGAACTGGCAGGCTTCACATGTCGTGTCGAGCTCAACTGCATCTTGGAGGGCTGTGGGCCAATAGAATCCTTGTCGGAATGCTTTCCCGGCTAATGCCCTTGATCCAATGTGCGAGCCGCACATTCCTCTGTGAATCTCAGCCAGTAGTTCCTTTCCATTCTCCCGGCAGACACACTTCAATTTCACACCGTTGGGCCTTCTTCTGTACAGAGTGTCATTGACAAACTGATACATACTGGCCCTCCGGGCTACTTTCTCAGCTTCATCTTGGTTGCCGGGAAGTTCTCCGGTTTGGAGGAAGCGGACGATGTGCCTTGCGTCTCCCCGCCGCCTATCCTCCGGGGCTCAACGTTGGCCTGGACTTGCTCGAGGGTCAGAAGAGGGCCATCGAGACATCGTCAGGGTCTTGATTCTGTTGCGCCTGCATCGGCTGCCGTGGTGGGGACTACACCATCAGGACAGCCCCCTCCGTTTGGCCAGCAGTGCGGGCGGTCGCTGTCGCTTGGGGAGGTCGTGGCGGGCCAGCTGGTCGTGAGCCCCCAGCCTCAGCGACCTGTGGGACGACCACTTGGGAAGCAGGGTCGCGCGCGATGGTGCTCGAGGGTCAATGGCTCCGCCGAGCGCAGCGGTCTGGTCAACTCGTCCGGGAGGAGGCAGGGCCGCGGTCGCTCCGGCGGTGGGGGCAGACGGAGGGTGATGATTCGCCCCGGAACGAGCGCCGTTGCTGTGGCTGTGCTCGTCGGTGGGGGGAGAGGGTGCGGACGGAGTGACCCCCTCACCCGCAGCTTGTGGAGCATGATCGTCGAGGCGTTGCTGATGATGTCCTCCTCCGGTGTCTTCAGCCCCCGCGTCGGCCGCAGGGGGAGTGGTGATGGTGCCATCTGCTCCAACCACACCCATAGCAGCATTCACGTCCTCGCTCGCCCCCGCATCCTCTGAGGCACCAGAGGCCGCGGGCAGCGGAGCCTTCGAGGTGGACGGATGGGCCGAAGGGTCGTACTTCTTCTTCTTAGGCGCCATGGCCGATGGCGTCGTCGAAGATGAAGATGGCGATGAAGATGACGCGCTGCGCACGCTTTCAGGTTCGCGCAAGCGATCCCCTTGACCTCGCGCGCCAAAGATGTCGCGGGATATCCGTGGCCACCTATGGAACCGGATGGTCCCTTGCTGGTTCGGCGGGGGGACGTCGTGTTGTACAAAAAGCAGATCAGCGCAAGGCAACACGGCAGAAAGCACACAAGGAATTTACCCAGGTTCGGGCCGCCGCGAGGCGTAAAACCCTACTCCTGCTTTGGTGGATTGATGGTGGAATGAGTGTGGTGATGCGTAGTACACTTGCCCGGCAAGGTTTGCCTCAGGGCGGCAGCGTCTACGCGCGTATCGTGGCTTGGGATTGTCAACTTTCTAACCTTCTAACCCCTCCTACGAGTGCCATGGGCCGCCTTTTATAGATTAAGGGGTCACCACAGTGGCAAAGTGGTCATTATCCACTGGTATGATAGCAAACAGTGCTATCATACCTAACTCTACGGGCTAAGAGAGTGCATTAAATGCACTGGTTAGTGTCACATCACTGGTTGCCCGGCAAGGCCTGCCGGGCTATCTTGCCAGCTCCGCGCCGGTTCCCTTGACACGTCGCGGGACTGGTGTCATCTATGGGTTTCTTCTGTAGGAAATGGCTGCCATGTCGCGAATGGTGCCACTTAATCATCTTGTGGCTTGACACTGCACTGATTGACAACGTGGGTCGTGTTTGAGTGGTTGACGGGGTGGTTTTGCCCCCGCGAGCCCCCGGCCGGCTCTGCCGGGGAGTCTTGGTTGTTTGCTTCTGGTGGTGGCCTCACCCCTTGCCGGGCTCGCCTGCCTGGCAAGGGAGGCCCTTCTCTTGCCGCTATGTTGCTCCTTTGGTTCAATCTTGGCCCCTCTGAGCTGCATGTTGCTCCTTCAAATCACTTGGGTCTTCAATCCCTAACTTAAGCCGATGCTTTAACTTTGATCTTGTGCATGTGCACAGTTGGGCAACAAACCCAGGGTTTGTTGCACCGACATCCGTGCCAAAGGAGATGTTGGAATCATTAGTAATATCATCTTGGAAGCCATTAGAATCCATAGAGACTAATATTGTCATGATCATACTTCTAATGAATCACTCTCTCTAGGTGATAATCAATCACAAGATGAAGTCGAGCATGGATACTATGATGAGGATGATGATAGTGACTTCGATCTCGATGAGTCTATGAGACACTTTGGTCTTATGGCTAACCTCCGCGGCTACATGGCTGGAGGAAGGGAAGGGGTTCTTGATAGTGGATGTACTGATCACATGACTGGAGACAAGGATATGTTTTGTGAGCTTGCTGAAAACAATGGCCCTCGAAAATATGTCACTTTTGGTGATAACTCAGAGGGTAACGTGGTTGGCCTTGGTAAGTTATCCATCTCACATGACAGCTCCATCCAAAATGTTATGCTCGTTGAATCTCTTGGCTATAATTTACTTTCCATATCTAGACTAGCTGACTTCGGTTTCAATGTCCTATTTACTGAAGTAGATTGCCAAGTGTTTCGAAGAGATAATCATAATATGGTCTTTACCAGTATACGTAGAGGTGATCTATACATTGTTGATTTCACTAAAAAGGCTTAACCTAGAACTTGCTTAATTGCTAACTTTTCTAAAGGTTGGTTACGGCATAGAAGGTTAGGACATGTGGACATGCGGAATCTTGATAAGCTTATTAAAGGTGTTCATATCCTTGGAGTGAAAGACATTATATTTTATAAGGATAGATTGTGCAGTGCTTCTCAAGCAGGAAAACAGGTTGGAGGAAGCCACCCCGTGAAGAACATCATGACCACGAGAAGACCGCTCGAGCTGCTTCATATGGATCTTTTTTGTCCAAACGCCCATAAAAGTCTCGGTGGAAATACATTTGGTTCAGTCATAGTCGATGATTTTTCAAGATTTACATGGGTGTTCTTTATTGATGATAATTCGCAGGTCCAAAAGATATTCAAGAACTTCTCTAAGAAGGCCCAAAATCAATTTGAAGTGAAGATCAAGAAGGTTTGTACCGATAATGGAACGGAGTTCAAGAATGCAAATGTGGACACCTTTCTTAACGAAGAAGGGGTTTCACATGAGTTCTCGGCTACGTACACACCTCAATAAATGGAGTTGTTGAGAGGAAGAACCGGACTCTTATTGAGATGGCAAGAATGATGCTTGATGAGTACAAGACACCAAAACACTTTTGGGAGGAAGCGGTTGAGACATCTTGTCTTGAAACAAATCATCTCTATCTTCACAAGCAACTCGGCAAGACGACATACGAGCTTCTCACCGGTAACAAACCCCAAGTTGGATACTTTTGAGTATTCCGCTCAAAGTGCTATATTCTTGAAAAGCATTGTCGTTCTAAGTTTGCTCCTAAATCTCATGAGGGTTTCCTACTCGGTTATTCCTCAAACTCTCACACTTACCGTGTCTACAACAATTTCACCCGACAGGTTGAAGAGCGGTAGATGTGAAGTTTGATGAATCTAACGGCTCGCAAGTAGAGCAATTGCCAATTGATGTAGGAGACAAAGACCCTTCGGAAGCAATCCAAGACTTGTCTATTGGCAAGATCTGTCCAACGGAGGTGAAGGAGAGTACCTCGTCCATCCAAGTGGAAGCTTCTACCTCATGACAAGGTGAACCACGAGTTGACTCGGAGGCATCCACAAGTGGGACACGCCAAGATGAAGAAAACGAGGAAGTACACCAAGATGAACCTCATCAACCTGTTTCTCCACCTCCACAAGAGAACAACAACACCAACAACGAACAAGGCCAAGAGGAAGAACAAGATGATGAAGAAGATGTTCCACCCCGACCCAAACAAAAGCTCTCACAAGTTAGAGCAAGAGTCTCAAGAGACCATCGCGTCGAACAAATCTTTGACGATATTCAAACTGGGAGAAACACTTGCTCTAAAACTTGTTTGGCTAATTTCTGCGAACATTATTCATTCCTCTAGCATTGAACCTATGAAGGTTGAAGAAGTGTGGACATTGGTAGAAAATCCGGACAACAACCAAAATGTCATTGGTACCAAATGTGTGTTTCGGAATAAGCAAGATGAAGATGGACGAGTTGTACGCAACAAGGCCCGTCTCGTCGCTCAAGGCTACACTCAAGTCAAAGGTATGGACTATGGTGAGACATATGCCCCCATTGCTAGACTTGAGTCTATACGCATCTTACTTGCTTATGCCAATCATCATGACATTACCTTGTATCAAATGGACATTAAAAGTGCTTTTTCTAATTGGTGAAATTGAGGAGGAAGTTTATGTTAAACAACATCCCGGCTTTGTCAGTCCTAAGAAACCCGACCATTTCTACAAACTTCACAAAGCTCTTTATGGTCTCAAACAAGCTCCTAGAGCGTGGTATAAATGCTTGACCAAGTTCCTTATTGAAAAAGGCTTTGGGATTGGAAAAATTGATTCTGCTCTTTTTACTAAAAGGGTTAATGGTGAATTATTTGTGTGCCAAATTTATATTGATGATATCATTTTTGGCTTGACTAACCCTCATTTTAGTGAAAAGTTTCGAAGCTAATGTCGAAGAAGTTTGAGATGTCTATGATGTGTGAACTCAAGTTTTTTCTTGGTTTCCAAATCAAGCAAACTAAGGAAGGTACCTTTATTTCTCAAACAAAGTACACCAAGGACTTATTCAATAAGTTCAACATGCAAGAAAGCAAAGGTATGAAAACACCCATGCCTACTAGTGGACATCTTGACTTGACTAAGGATGGCAAATCGGTTGACCAAAAGTTCTATCGCTCTATGATTGGTTCATTGTTATATCTATGTGCCTCCCGTCCCGATATTATGCTAAGTGTGTGCATGTGTGCACGATATCAACACTACAAAAAAAGACACATCCGTGAAATTTAGGGCCGAACAATTTTTTTTCTGTCATACTTATGACACTTCTATGACGATAATTGTGACAAAACCCGGTATCATCATAGATGTGGTGGGCTCCTACTTCTATGACAGAAAATGGCCTTTCGTCCTGGGCGGGCCGGAGACGCAGCTGCATAACATTCTTTGGGCCGTCCATGACGGAAAAAACCGTGGTAGAAGCGAGGGCGCGGAAAATATCGGGGAGTTCCTGGTACGGTGGGTGGTCGGGGGCCAAGCGATGTGTGTTTCTCTCATACACGTATGTGCGTGGGTGCGAGGCGTTGGGCTCTAACTGAACCCGAGTGAGGCGTTCGCCTACTGAACCCGAGAGATTGCACTGCAGGCTACGCGTTACTAAACCTGAGTGATCGATCGATGGCTGTAACTGAACCCGATCGAGCGATTCCTTCGTTCGCTACTGCTGCTAACTGAAGCTGATCGAACACTGCTGCCTCCTTCCCTTGATGAACAGTGAGCGTTGTTGGGGGTGGGGGGTTTGATGAACAATTCCCGGTGGGGGTAGGATGAACAGGACCCCGTGTTGCTGTTGGATGAACAGGACCCCGATCGATCGAGCGGTTGGGCGTGGATGAACAGGACCCCGTGGAGGGTGGATGAACAGGACCCCGAGGAGGGAAGGTTGAACAGTAGCCGGTGGAGGGCTGGTTGAACAATAGCTGGTGGAGGGCTGGATGAATAGTAGCCCGTGGAGGAGTGGTTGAACAGGACCCCGTGGAGACGGCTGGTTGAACAGTAGCCGGTGGAGGAGCGCGCGGTGGAGGCTGGATGAACAGGAGCCCGTGGATGAACAATTGCAGGTGGAGGCTAGAGGAGGTCGACGGTGGATGAACAGTACCCCATGGAGGCTGGAGGAGGTCGACGGTGGAGATTGACAGTATCCCGTGGAGTCCCGTTTTGCGGTACGCCACACCCCTCCCGATGAACAGGACCCCCGTTTCGACCGTAGCGCTCCAACACAAGTCTGTTTCCTCCGTTTTGCGGTACACCACACCGCTCCCGGTCAACAGGACCCCGTTTCGACCGTAGGAGGTCCAACAGAAGTCCGTTTCCTCCGTTTTGCGGTATGCCAGACCCCTCCCGATGAACAGGATCCCATTTCGACCGAGGCCGGTCGAACATAAGGCTGTTTCCTCTGTTCTGCGGTACGCCAGGCCTCGTTTCCATCGGCTGTTCCGTCCAAGCCGGTTGGCTCCCGATGAACAGCACGCGTTTTGTTGCCTCCCGATGAACAAGACGCATTCCGTTGCCTCCCCATGAACACGACAACGGTGCAGCTTCTCCGTTCCAACCCAGCCATGTACACGAGCCCTGGCCGTATGTATGCGCGGAGTAGGCGTTCGAGACCCCACCCGTATGTACGTACGTTGTCGTATATTTTTTCTTGCACCCTGGCCGCTGTACGTACGTGTACAGGCTACGTGCACGCCTCTACTACGACACGTGCGTGCCTCTACATCGACCAGTATGTACGTACACGTTCGCGACCAGAATGACAAAGCTACGTATGCTTCGACCAGGTGGGTCCCGACTGTCAGACACTTCCTTGCGTGCGAAGATGTAGCTGGTGGGTCCCGGCAGTCAGGGGGCGAATTATTATTTTTGCGCGTAATATGGATGCACTTCCTTGCGTGCGAAGATGTAGCTGGTGGGTCCCAGCAGTCAGGGGGGAAACATTTTTTCGTGAAAAAGGGTGGCCCGTCTTGTGGGTCCCTGCTGTCAGGTGGAGGAATAATTATTTTGCGCGTAATAAGGAGGCACTTCCTTGCTGCGGCCGTGGACCCAGCTGTCAGCCTCTCCCCGTACAGTACTCTTCCGACGAAAGTCGTTCGTTGACCACATTGACCATGCCGCGCTGAGAGCACCAGGGCGGTGGACGGCGGCGAAGCCTAGGAAGGGGACGACGCGGAGCCGGGGAAGACGCGGCAGTGGATGCCCACGTAGAGGGGAGTACGTGGGTTGACTACTTCGGTTGCGGTGTGAGGCTGCCATCGCCGGAGAATAACAGGAGGTGTGGGTGAGTATAGAGGGATGGCATGGCCAGCGGTGGCAGCACAGCCGGACACGGGAGGCAGGAGCAGGCGGCACGGCCGACGCTTGTTTGGGCGGCTAGAGCAAGAAGACCAAGGTTGAAGAAGCACTACGGCGTTGGATGGACATCGTATGGTCACTGGAGCTAGAATCGTTCATATTGACTAAGTTGACAAAGCCCTCCATCCCCGTCATCTTAGTAGGCCCACAAGTCAGCCTCCCACTGTGGTGGGTCCTAGCTAGCAGGGGGTATTCATTTTTGTGTGCGTAATAACGAGGCACTTCCTTGCGTGCGAAGATATAGCTGATGGGTCCTACCTGTCAGCGTGGGAACTTTTTTTCACAAAATACAAAGGCCCTTCCGGTGGGTCCCAGCTGTCAGGTGGAGGAATCATTATTTTGCGCATAATAAGGAGGCATTTCCTTGCGTGCGGCCGTGGATCCAGCTGTCACGTACAGTCCACTTCCAATGCATGTCGTTCGCTGACCACGCCTCGCCGAGAGCACCAGGGCGGTGGACAACGGCGAGGCCTAGGAAGGGAACGACACGGAGCCAGGGAAAACTCGGCAGTTGCACTACAAAAAAAGACACATCCGTGACATTTTGGGCTGAACGAAATTTTTTTCTGTCATACTTATGACACTTCTATGACGATAATTGTGACAAAACCCGGTATCATCATAGATGTGCTGGGCTCCTACTTCTATGACAAAAAATCATGAGAGAAAATGGGCTTTTTGTCCTGGGCGGTCCGGAGACGCAGGTGCATGAAATTCTTTGGGCCGTCCATGACGGAAAAAACTATGGTAGAAGCGAGGGCGAGGAAAATATCATGGTGTTCCCGGTTACGGTGTGTGGTCGGGGCCGAGCGATGCGCGTTTCTCTTGTACACGCACGCGCGGG
Organism: Triticum aestivum; assembly: GCF_018294505.1. Lineage (NCBI taxonomy): Eukaryota > Viridiplantae > Streptophyta > Magnoliopsida > Poales > Poaceae > Triticum > Triticum aestivum. The sequence goes on from NC_057802.1 coordinate 369,807,211, forward strand.
GGTGTGAGGCGTTGCGCTCTAACTTAACCCGAGCGAGGCGTTGGGCTCTAACTGAACCCGAGCGATTACACTGCATGATACGTGTTACTAAACCCGAGCGATCGATCGATGGCTGTTAACTGAACCCAATCAAGCGATTCCTTCGCTACTGCTTCTAACTGAAGCCGATCGATGCTGCCTCTGGATGAACAGTGAGCGTTGCTGGGGGGTTGGATGAACAATTCCCGGTGGGGGTGGATGAACAGGACCTCGTGGTGTTGCCTCTGGATGAACAGGACCCCGATCGATCGAGCCGGTTGGGGCTGGATGAACAGGACCCCGTGGAGGGCTGGGTGAAGAGGACCACGCCATGGAGGGCTGGATGAACAATAGACGGTGGAGGGCTGGATGAACAGTAGCCCGTGGAGGGGTAGTTGAACAGGAGCCCGTGGAGAGGGCTGGTTGAACAGTAGCCGGTGGAGTAGCGCGCGGTGGAGGCTGGATGAACAGGAGCCCGTGGATGAACAGTCGCAGGTGGAGGCTGGATGAACAGGAGCCCGTGGATGAACAGTCGCAGGTGGAGGCTGGAGGAGGTCGACGGTGGATGAACAGTAGCCTGTGGAGGCTGGAGGGGGTCGACGGTGGAGATGAACAGTATCCCATGGAGTACGGGGAAGACGCGGCAGTGGATGCCCACGGGGAGAGGAGTACGAGGGTTCTCTGGTTCGGCTGCGGTGTGAGGCTGCCATCGCCGCGGGGCCTGGCTAGCGATGGGAGTAGTAGGGGCGGTGAGGCCTCAACGGCAGCATAGCCGGCCACTGGAGGCAGGAGCAGGCGGTCTCGCCGGCGCTGGTTTGGGCGGCTGGTGCAAGAAGAGCAGCGATTGAAGAAGCAGCAGGACTGTTTGATTCAAATCCAATGGTTACTGCTGGTAGAATCGTTTGTTGACTAAGTTGACAAGCCCTGCGTACGCGTCAACTTAGTAGGCCCGCAGGTCAACCTCCCAACCGGTGCGCCCTAGATGTCAGTGGGAGGAATCATTTTTTTTCGCGTAATAAGGAGGCAGTTGATTGCGTGCGGCCAGGCCAGCGGGGGGAGTAGGGTGGGCCGGGGAAGCATGCGCGGCATCACAGTAGGCCACAAGAGGAGGGAGCAGGCAGTCCCGCCGGCTAGTTTAGGCGGCTGGAGCAGGAAGATCATAGATTGAAGAAGCACGTCGGCCGTTGGATGGACATCCAACAGTCACTGCTGCTAGAATCGTGTGTTGACCGACAAAGCCTTGCGTAAACTAGTCAGCCTCGAAATCTGTGGCGTGTACAGCCCATTTGCTATTATTTTTATAATTTTTACTCATTTTCTAATTCATATGGAATTTATTGCAGCCTGTTTTCCATTTTTAGAATTGCTGCCCATTTTCTGGTCAGTACCAGGGTTAAAAAAATTAACTAAATATATGCGAAATTTTGAAAATTCGCAAATTTTCGCTGGAACAAAATATTCTTAATCCAAAAATTAGTAGCCATACTAAAACAAATTTAAAAATAAATTAGTACTATGTCATGTTAAATCCAATGAAATACTCCTTCCGTCCCAAAATTCTTGTCTTAGATTTGTCTAAATACGGATGTATCAAGTCACGTTTTGGTATTAGATACATCCGTATCTAGACTAATCTAAGACAAGAATTTTTGGACGGAGGGAGTATAAGATATCAGTGAAGAACAAAAACAATAAAAAGAAACTAATATCCCATTTGCTATAATTTTTTTGGAATTTTCAACCCCTTTTGATATTACTTTTAACAGACACTGACCATACTCTTTAGCCTGGCCGGAATGCATCCGTCCTTGTCTTGAAAGATTTGCAGCCCAGTAAGTCGGAGAAAACAAATAGGCCTAGCTTGGGTATTCTTCAAAAAGAAATACTGGGCTACCTATTTTCCCAAAGTAAAAACTGCTGGGCTGGTCATGTTGTTAGACGGGCTAAAGAGACCGCACAACCCAGTTTATAGCATGCACCTCCGAATTACTACTAAAAAAAGTTGTGCAATTCTGTCGTTAATTGACTATAGGTTGAAAATGATGTGGGTCCCAGATATCAGCAGGGTGGATTAGAGTAAAAAACGAGGGGTTCATCTGAGTAGTAAAAGAGGCGCTTGCTTGTGTTCGGGAGTGGACCTGGTGGGTCCGTACTGTCATACTCACAACTACAGTCCTCTCCCGATTCACTATGTTGACAGGGACCATTTTGAAAAAAAACTATGTTGACAGGGCCGGATGGCGTCGCCGCGGCGAGCGCACCAAGGCGGAGGATAAAGTGCTGTCGCCAATGTGCTGGGTTGGGTTGGACATTCTTATTGAAAAATAAAAATGGACCAGAACTATTTACAATGTTGACTACGATTTGCATGGGTACGCTGGTTGCAGGAAGAAAATGCTGGGAGAAAGAAGACTGGTCGCTATCTTTGCCTAAGAACTGGTGCATGAGCATTTAGCTTTATTTATTTATTTACTTATTTATGTTTAGGGGACCATGAGCATGTACCTGGGACAGATTCATGTGAGAGCCTCCCTTCCAGTTAATTATGGGCTCCTCTATTGGGCCTTCATCAGTGGGCTGCATGTTATCAACAAGTGGAAAATGTGTTCCGTATGAAAAATAGTATGCGCTACGTACGGTACGGGGCACTAAAGGATCGAACCGTGCAACGACTTCCCAAACATCGTGTTTGTCGTTCTAACAACACATTTATTCAACCAACAGATGAAATATACTACTGATTGTACACTGAAAACAGCAGCAGCAGCAACCAGGGCTGGGGGTGCAACAGAAGCAGTAAGCAGGCCAGAAGAGTGATGATGCAGCTCTCTCTGCTACACCAAACATCAGCCATCATTACAAAAGGGCTACCAAAAAAGAACAAGTGTATGCATCAAACTAAATAAAGATCCTACTACACCAAGTGTACCCTACTACACCAAGTGTACGCATCTAACTAACTGGCTCAGTTAGATGTTACTATTTATTAAGCTGTGGAGATTGGCTGACGGCTTGAACCAGATGGGTGCCTGACGCGGGAAACTCCAGCCAGCAGGTCGAAGTCTGATACTTGTGACCCTCTCTCCTACTTTGGGAGCGTGGCGGCACATATCAGGGTATGGTGCATGCAGAGACGCATGGTACGCTGTGTACACACAGTTTTGCCTGATGAACGAAACCGCGCTGCCATCATGATCCTTGCCATCGGTTATCTCCTGGTTAATCGGATAATTCAGTCCGACAAATAGAGATCGTGTACGAAGGCTACTTACCAACCTCTTGTCTAAAATTCCTGAAGGCCCAGAGAAGCTGGGATCCTACTCAAAGACCTTGCAGTGACTGTGATTGTATTCCGTGAAACAACACGTCCAGTACGTGCAAACGATCATCAATCGTTCGCCATCGTCTGATCGAGCCAGGAACCACCTGCAACTGCCATGCCGCTTTTCTTTGAAAGGTTCTGGGATTAGGAAGGGTAGGGACACCATGCGGCCTACAACATCATATCAAGTTGGAGTCAAATAACCCTAAAAAAAGTTGGAGTCAAATAAAAAAGGACTCTTGATGTAGTCAATCTTAAGAACAGCATGTTATGAGCATGAATATTTTTCAGTAAATGTTAACATTAATATAAGCAAGCCATCATGATATCATAGGAAAGTAACATACTGTTGTAACAGATGTTTGTAGCGATGACTGCAGTAGGCCAGCAATACGTCCAGCCATAGAAGGAGTCGATAGTGTAAATGAAGCCCTTATGTTCAATGGCATCAGAGAACCAGGGAGGATGTATGATCCTGCGATGGACGTGCAGATTTATCCACTTACCGCAGTGACCTGTCAGATAGGCGAGACTGTGGTTGAAGAACGCAATTAGCCTGAAGTCTTTATAATTCGCAGATCTTGTGGGCACTTGGCAGATTACAACCTTGAGCAAATCAAACTAAGTATCATGTTGGCAACTGTAAGATTCCGAGTATTCTGGGCCGCGGTGCCAAAGCAGTGCAGTGTTAATCGAAGGAAGAGGGTCAATCGCCGGGTGTAGACCTCCACGAGCATCCAGCTGCCGTGACCGTCGACAAGCTCCATCCACGACGTGTTCATGCCGACCCAGTACATACCGTTAATGTAGTTGAGGGTGACGGGGATCGGATCGCAGTCAAGGGGGTTGATGCTCGCCACCCTACGATCGTTATGCTGCGTGACACGCCGTTTCTGAAGATCAGGCGGCATCAGCAAGCAAGGAGCTGTCTTAAAAAGCTCCGGCCTGAGGGCTTTGAGTCAACGGTACAGCCCTGACGAGCACGCGGCGAGCGGCATGGTACTGAGATTTTCCACACACGAAAAAATGAGCTTGATTACCTCTGTGGGGAGCGAATTCCAACCACTCTTTCGGCGGACGCTGCTCGGTTCTGCCATTGTTAGTGCTTGGGTTTTGGACGAGGGGGGGGGGGGGAGGCGCCTTAGCGGGGATGGAAGATTGGACGAGGGGGAGGCGCCTTAGCGGGGATGGAAGAGCGGACAAAGATGGAGCAGCGAATATGTGCTACGGGAAGTGGACAGGTGATGATGACTACAGCACGCTGCTTGACTTACGAGACACATACCAGCAGCATAGGGTCATATCAAAGTCAGACAACTTGCTTGAGTGATCACAGTACTGGTACTCCCTACAGTACCTACTACTATGCCCTAACTTGCTTGAGCAGAGTAGTACTGGTGTAGGACTCTGCTCTACTACTAGCACCGGAGAGTAGTATATTCTAATCTAAAATAGTTACAAACTTCAATGCCCGAGCGTGGAATGACTACGAACCGCCATCGGTGCTAACTCCAATCCCTAGCAAACGTTCGCTGGGAGACATGGCAGTTGCAAACGCCCGCGACGCAGTTACAGTACGTGTGTAAGGGTGGCGGTTTTTGTTGGGGAACGTAGCAATAATTCAAAATTTTCCTACGTATCACCAAGATCAATCTAGTAGATACTAGCAACGAGAGAGAGGGAGTGCATCTTCATACCCTTGAAGATCGCTAAGCGGAAGCGTTACAAAGAACGTGGTTGATGGATTCGTACTCGCGGCGATTCAAATCGCGGAAGATCCGATCTAGCGCCGAACGGACGGTGCCTCCGCGTTCAACACACGTACAGCCCGGGGACGTCTCCTCCTTCTTGATCCAGCAAGGGGAGAGGAGAAGTTGAGGGAGAAATCCAGCAGCATGACGACATGGTGGCGATGGAGCTCGTGGTTCTCCGGCAGAGCTTCGCTAAGCACTACGGAGGAGGAGGAGTTGGAGGAGGAGAGGGCTGCGCCAGGGAAGGGGGTGCGGCTGCCCTCTCTCTCCCTCACTATATATAGGGGGAAGGGGAGAGGGGGCCGGCCCCTCTAGATGGATCTAGAGGAGGGGCGGCGGCCAGGGGAAACCCTAGATGGGTTTGGGCGCCCCCACCCCCTGGGAAACTTGCCCCCCAAGCCGGGAGGGGCGGCTGCCCTAGGGGTGGCGCCCCCACCTCTCCAGGTTACGTGAGATGGGTTGGGAGGGGCGCTCAGCCCCTTAGAGGGCTGATGTGCCCCCTCCCCTTGGCCCACAAGGCCCCCCAACGCTTGCCGGGGCCTCCGAAACCCCTTTCGGACACGCTGGTCATCACCTGGTACCCCCAGAACAATTCCGGACTCCAATACCTTTCGTCCAATATACCGATCTTCACCTCCGGACCATTTCGGAGCTCCTCGTCATGTCCGGGATCTCATCCGGGACTCCGAAAAACCTTCAGTAACCACATACTATTTCCCATAACAACTCTAGCGTCACCGAACCTTAAGTGTGTAGACCCTACGGGTTCGGGAATCATGCAGACATGACCGAGACATCTCTCCGGCCAATAACCAACAGCGGGATCTGGATACCCATGTTCGCTCCCACATGTTCCACGATGATCTCATCGGATGAACCACGATGTCGGGGATTCAATCAATCCCGTATACAATTCCCTTTGTCTATCGGTATGTTACTTGCCCGAGATTCGATCGTCGGTATCCCTGTACCTCGTTCAATCTCATTACCGGCAAGTCTCTTTACTCGTTCCGTAACGTATGATCCCGTGACTAACTCCTTAGTCACATTGAGCTCATTATGATGATGCATTACCGAGTGGGCCTAGAGATACCTCTCCGTCATACGGAGTGACAAATCCCAGTCTCGATTCGTGCCAACCCAACAGACACTTTCGGAGATACCTGTAGTGCACCTTTATAGCCACCCGGTTACGTTGTGACGTTTGGTACACCCAAAGCATTCCTACGGTATCCGGGAGTTGCACAATCTCATGGTCTAAGGAAACGATACTTGACATTTGAAAAGCTCTTAGCAAACGAACTACACGATCTTGTGCTATGCTTAGGATTGGGTCTTGTCCATCACATCATTCTCCTAATGATGTGATCCCGTTATCAATGACATCCAATGTCCATGGTCAGGAAACCATAACCATCTATTGATCAACGAGCTAGTCAACTAGGGGCTTACTAGGGACATGTTGTGGTCTATGTATTCACACATGTATTACGGTTTCCAGCTAATACAATTATAGCATGAACAATAGACAATTATCATGGACAAGGAAATACAATAATAACCATTTTATTATTGCCTCTAGGGCATATTTCCAACAGTTTTGTCAAATACTATGGCTTAAAAATAGGCCACCGTCAGATGCAAATCTGACGGTTACGTGGGATTCGCCAGGATTGAGCTCGTGTCGAACAATCGCCAGATATCATTACTAAAAAAAGGTTAAAACACCCGGGGCTATAACTTGCACCGACTGACCACTAACAATGATACTAACATAGTTGTAAAATGGTCAAAGACCGTGTCTACGTGGTGTTTGGAATTATATGCAAAAAATTATCAAGATGCCCATGCATTGCACGGCACACCATCATCACCAACTCGATTTTTTCTCTACTCCTACTCCTATAAAAGACTCAGTTGGTGATGATGGAGGCGAGGAGGCGTGTTCAGCCGGGCGTGCAGCGGACGGCGCAGTACTATTCGATTTGTTATAAAAAACAAAGAAGAGTAGTAGAGATAGAGATAAGAGTGATAAGAGTAGAGATAGAGACTTAGGCCTTCCACTATGTAGGCCAAAAGCGGTGCTAAATTTGCTTTTTGGGTATTTGGCACCGATGCCCTACACTGCCCAAGCGATGCCAAACAAAAATTTATGGGCACTGGAGCACCATCTACTGCTTCATGTGCTACTCCTGCGCTCCATTCAGCAGCCGCAACGTCCCCTACAGCCACTCCCTCCTGCACTCCATTCGGCGGGCGCTGCTGAAATTTGGGGAGCGCACTCTCGCGACGGCTGGCAGCCACGACTTCACCGACGACGACTTCTTCCCCGACCTCAGCAACCTCTTCCTCAACGACATGGGCGACAACCTCGGCGCCAACGGTGCTGCTCCCGTTGCACCGTATGTGTTTCTGTCCTTCCTGTTCAAAATCATGGCAGAATTCTGTTTCTACTCTGTTTCCTACTAGATTTTATCTGTTCATCTACTATGCTAGTCCACATGATTACCTTAATCTCTGTTATAGCCGTCATGATTTATTTTGTGCTTATTCAGATTAAATCTCGTAGTTACTTGCTCATATATTCAACTGGCGCAACGTCCCCTACAGCCGCTTCCGTTTCATGGACGTCCTGGTCGATGCCTCCAAGGAGCCCTTCGTCTACTACTATGAGTGCCCGATGCCGTTTTGGGGCTCGTCGGCGGACATCGTGCATCACCTCACGGATGCGTCCAGCGGTCACTACTGGCCCTTGGCGGAGAACATCAAGTACGAGACGTGCTACCCGTTCACCATGCCGGAGTCGCTGGAGGATCACCACCACCTGCTAGTCTCGGAGGAGGACGGCGGCGTCTTCCTCTCTTGACCGTGGGCACCAGCGAGGCCCGCGCAGGCCGCCACCCCGTCTCTGTAGTGTGCGTCAGGGGCGACGCCGCTGACACTGACCCGAGGCCGATGTACGGGTGCGTGCTCACTGTTACTACCCCTCCGAGGTACGTGGGCGGCGACACTGGCTCCATGATGCTGACTAGGACTGTGCAGAGCTGGGACCTTCCCGCCGATGTGGACATGGAAGACGCATGGTATGATTTACCCCCAACGCGGTGCACGGGGACTCCAAGGAGGTTCACCTAGACATACGCATTATCAAGTTAAATGTTGATCATTAGTCTTCGCTCAGTGCAATCCGCTATCTAAGCATGTGGAGTGTAACGCCCATGATGCGGCTATATCTCCCACGTGTCGAGGCATGACTTGGAGGCATAACTGCATGGTGGTTTTGTCGCAAGAACGGTCATCTTCACACAATCCCATGTAATGAACACGAATGGGATAAAGAGTTGGCTTACAATCGCCACTTCACACCATGAACATATAATTCATACATCATTCATAGCACACACATAGTCCGACTACGGACGAAGCCAAAAGAAAAGAAGATAAGCCAACTGCTAGATCCCCGATCGTCCCAACCGGGCTCCATTACTGATCAACGTGAAACGAAACATAGCGACGACCAAGATCTTCGTTGAGCTCCCATCTGAGCTCGGTTGCATCACCTGCACTAGTATCATCGACACCTGCAACTGTTGTGATAGTATCTGGTGAGTCACGAGGACTCAGCAATCTCAAAACCCGCGAGATCAAGACTATTTAAGCTTATAGGAAAGGATGGGGTAATGAGGTGGAGCTGCAGCAAGCACTAAGCATATATGGTGGAGCCAGACATCGGGTTGGCATAGACCCTAGTTGCCCAGGGGGCGCCGGACATCGCTCGGTTTGGACCAGCACTCGAAGGAGCACTGGCCCGGGGGTTAAAATAAAGATGACCCTTGAGTCCGCGGAACCCAAGGGAAAAAAGGATTAGGTAGGCAAATGGTAAAACCAAGGTTGGGCCTTGCTGGAAGAGCTTTATTCAAAGCGAACTGTCAAGGGGGTCCCATAAATCACCCAACCGCGTAAGGAACGCAAAATCAAGGAACATTACACCGGTATGACAGAAACTAGGGCGGCAAGAGTGGAACAAAACACCAGGCATAAGGCCGAGCCTTCCACCCTTTACCAAATATATAGATGCATTAATTAAATAAGAGATATTGTGATATGCCAAAATATCCATGTTCCAACATGGAACCAACTTCAACTTCACCCGCAACTAGCAACGCTATAGGAAGGGCTGAGCAAAAGCGGTAACTTAGCCAAACAACGGTTTGCTAGGAAAGGATGGTTAGAGGATTGACATGGCAGTATGGAAGGCATGAAAAACAAGTGGTAGGTAGCGCAAGCATAGCGATAGAGCGAACAACTAGCAAAGCAAAGATAGAAGTGATTTCGAGGGTATGGTCATCTTGCCTGAAATTCCGCTAGGAAGAAGAACGAGTCCAAGAAGAAGACAAACGGATGTAGTCGAACGAATCCTCACAACTCCGGAACGAAACCGAAGCTAACGAGAGACGTAAACCGGAAAGAAGCAAACAACATGGTAAACAACCAACACATAAGCATGGCATGATGCACAATCAAGTATGATGCATGTCCAGTTTAAATGAGGCATGGCATGGAAAAATGCAACAAACAATACTACAAATTAAGTGGAGCTCAATATGCAACGAGTTGCATATTGACAAAACACCACATCAATTATTTAGTTCTCTCCCGTTTATGTACCCAACAAAATTAACCATGGTTAAGCATGGCAAGAGGTGAAGCATAATAAAACTATCTATTTAGGCAAGTTTAAATGAGGCCGGAAATAACAACAAACAATTCCGGAAAATCCCCATATGTCATTTAGCAATTTAAAGCAAACAACAATTTTAAACGTTTTAAATGTTATTTTCATGATGCGGATGACATATGCAAGTTTTAAGCAATTTTATGAAAATGTTAACATGAGCATGATACGAGGCATTTGTCGCCATGGTGGAAGGGAAAGGGTGCCACGGCGGTGAAACGGAAATGGTGCCACGGCAACATCCCGGTTCCGGCAACTCGATTGAGATGCTGGTGCAAAGGAACAAGTGTGGGTGCGCGAAACGTGCAAGAGTGACGGGGAGTGATCCCGGATACCGGGTGTCCCACATGTCGATGCCATGGCATATGGCGAATGTGCAAGGAACAATTCGGACACGGTCCAAACATAGGGTGCATCTCATACAACACATGCATTCGGTCCATGGACGTCGTCTCGGGGTTATACCTTTGAAGCGTGCGTTTCGAGGCGGTTCAAAAATGTCGAGGGAAGTAGTCGTTCACGGGTCGTAGTGGAAGTAGTCGTTCTCGCGACGGTAGTGGAAGTAGTGGTACACGGTGACGGTAGTGGAAGTAGTGGTACACGTCTTGGAGACGGACTTGACGAATCCGAGTTCTTCGGGGCAATCGGGTACCCGTTCGCGTTGTTGTCGTACATGGTTTGTAGACGTTCAGGAACCCGTAGAGGTACTTGGCACATCGTTTCAAAGGTTGTACATAGATCCAGAAGAGGGACTTGGTGTTTCGTGTGGCACTCGTTCGAGCATCCGTGTGGTCTTGCCGGTGGTGTACTTGGTGAATCCAGAGGCATTGGTAGTGGTACTTGGCGAATCCCACGCTCGGTGGTCCTTGGAATTGGTGTCAACAGCAACGGGGCACGATGCAGGGACTTGCGCGATGCAGGGGCGATGGCCGCGGGACTTGGCGTTTGGATGCAGCGGCTTGACACAAGCAGGGCACCGCGGCTCCGGGAACATGGCTGGGCGGCAGAGCCGCAGGGGAAGCCGAGATCCACCGGATCCTGGCAGAGCACGCCGGCGGCAACGTCGTTCGGTGGAGAAGCACGGAGCGGCCACGGCGATGGTGGCGCAGGAAGGCAAGGCTGGCACAGGAGCTTGAGGGCGCGGGTGCCATGGCGCTGAGCGACGAGCTGCTGCTGCTCGATGCAGACAGAGGCAGCCAGGGGACGGAGTTGGAGGAGGACTGCGCTCTTGCGGTTGAAGACGAACGGTGATGGCGCGGCACTCTTGGAGGCAGCAGGGCGCGGGGACGGCAGGGGCGAGACGCGGTGGTGGAGGTCGCTAGTAGAGGGATCGGGCGCGGTGATAGTGTGCGTGTGGTGGTGCGAGGGACAGAAAGGGAGAGAACCAGGGAGAGATGGCGGCGCTGCGGGAGGAGATGGGGATCGAGGGAGAGATGCTGAGGGGATCGAGAGAGGCTAGGGTTAGAGCTGGTGGGGGCGCCGGCTGGGCTGCTGGGAGGAAGGATGGGCCGGCCTAGGCTGTCTCTCTCCTCTCTCTCTCATACTTTCTTTAACAGAAAAGAATTAGAGAGAAGAAAAGAAAGAGAGGGTTAGGGAAAGAAGTTGGACATGGGGATTATTTTCCCGGACTCACAAAAATGTGCTTGTTCCGAGAAAATAGAAAAGGCCATGATTAAAAGATTTAAATTCAAATTCATTTGATTTGAATTCAAATGATTTGAATAGGAAGTGAGGGTTGGGAAGGTCCAAAAATGTTCGGATTTTGGTGGAGCTCCGGAATATGATGAAAGAATATATGGCAAGGTTGGAGACCAAGAATTAAGATACAAAGGCATTGGGATAATTTGCAAGTGTGTTATTGTGATTTCCAAATTAAAGAAATATCTAATATAGCTCCCTAATATTGGGAGGATATGTTATAAAGAGAAGTCACCCTTCCCTCGATTTAAATAGATCAACCATCTATGCAATTTATTAGTTGAGTTGAGATGCAAAGATTAATGACATGATGGCATGATGCCATGATGCAATGCAAAAATAAAAGAGCAACCACAAAAGAAACACACGGTGATCACAAAAATATGGAAGTCTTCTGAAGCGTCCATCTCGGGGCGTCACAACACTCCTCCACTTACAAGAGATCTCGTCCCGAGATCTAAGGATGGCGCCAGAGAGAAACGGAAGAGGAAGAGGTAAAACAAAGTTGCTTCTTTGACAAACGAGTGAAACCCACAAACCTTGAGAGGTTGAACAAATTGAAAGAAAGAATACAATGGAGGTGAACGAGATTGCAAACACTGTGTTAGCGGAGAAGATCAAAGAACATGATGAGAACCAAGAGCTTAGGGGACAAGATAGATTTTGAAACCACTCCGGTTAAAACAAGATAGAGTAGGATTAAGAATGATATAATTTGGGCAGCACTCCGACTGAAAATGGAAGGAATTAACATGAACTTGAGAAGATGGGATGATACTTGATGAAATCAACAACACACTACCTTCGAAACTATTGAAAAATGGCACAAGGGGTAGAAAGATTTCAGACCGCACTCTGGTTGAGGAAGGAGGCAAAACTTGATAAGATGAGAGAGCTCGAATGAAAACACGACACTCCGGTTAAATGGAAGAGCAAGGAAAAGAACATGATCTCCAAAATGAGATGATGGGTCAAAGAGAACATCACAATGCCTTCGGGACAAATGAAAGAGTGGAATCAAGAGAACAGAGAAGAGAACAACAACTTCTATCACAATTGAATTTGAAAGAGCCTCCTTAAAAATAAGGATTGAACGGAGTTGTTGGAAAACCAACAACGAAAAGAATAAGCTTGTAGTGGACTTATGGAAACATCTCAACATTATGAGGTGACAAACGGCCACTAAAGGAAGCCATTGATTTGAGTGAGAGCACCAAGGCGATGGAAAACTTCTTTCACCAAGAGGATAGGAGAAAACTTGGATCATTGATAAGCACCATAATAGCAACATTCCTTAGGGAAGGCTTTAGGTGAAACATGAGACAAGATAAATCCAACGAATAGATTGGTGGATTTAAAATATCTCATTCTTGACAACATGTGAATCATGAAACGCAAACTCAAATTGTCAAGAATGACATAACACCACCTCAAATGATAAGGTAGAACAAATTGCACTTTGGAATGCAGGTAGAAGAATATTTGAGCTCTTCCAACAGAATCTTGAGAACACTTCGAGAATGAATTAAATCCTTGATGAACCACCATGAAGAAACTCCATGAAGAACTCCCGTAATAAAAGGATGATAGAAAGAAAGAGAAGTTGAAAACACAAGGTGAAGCCTTGCAGTGATAAGATGAAGCTTTGAAATGATATAACCGAGAAAACTTGGAACTCCGGAAAGAAAGATGAACAAATGAAATCAAGAATTTTGATGAACCTCCGGAATAAGGAATTGAATTTACTCGATGAAACAAGAATAATAATTACATTATGCTCATCCTTCACCAATTAAATTGATGACAAGCAATGGATTTGGCATACTACTTATTCTCGTAGAAAGGATTAAGATAGATATGGCGCAAACTTGAGGAGGTCTTCAATGAACCACCGGTAGGATTGGAAAGAATGAATGAATCTATATGACAACGAAGTAAGAGAACTCTTGAACGAACCACCGAAAGAATTGAAAATGAAAGTGGCAAAAGCACAATACAACGGGGAAAATTTGAAAACGAATGAAGATACTTGAGGGGATATAGATACAATGCACCGGTAAGATTTGGAGAATGAGATCTGAAAGCTGAGAATGAATAATTCTGAGATGATGGCTCCGGAGAATCAAACTGAAAATACTGCTGAAATGCTCCGGATGGGTGAAAAGAATTCTCGCAATCGAAAACAATTATGAGAGGATGGCATGAAGCTACAACCATGAATCTTCAAGAGAACGGACAAAGATTCAAGAGCAATTCTTCTTCGGTCTTCACATGTTGAGAATGATGATGAGAACCACCATGAATTGTTGAGATACTCCGGGATGAAAATTAGAAAGGTTGAACCAACAATGAAAAGAATTTGGAAGATCTTGGAGAAAGACATTTGACTGATGATAACTCATTCTTACGTCAAACTTTGAAAAGAATTTGCGAATAGCTCCGGGAAAATTAGAAGTGTCAGGTAAGATCCTGGGAAAAGACCTGTGGGTTAGGGCCCACTCAAAAGATACACCGTTGAAAGATTTAAAAGAGAGATTGCGCCGGTTCAATTAAATGGCTTGAATAAGGCAAGACCTCGAAATAGCTAGAAAGGATTAAGAATAGAAACATGAATCCTCTGGGATACCCTCAGCACTCTAGATAAACATGAATAGCAAGAGGTGGATGATTAAGAGGTGCACCGGCATGAGAAAACATTTAAAACGAGGAAAGGATATGATCGACAAAGCTTGAATTGAATCCACCGGAGAAGAAAAAGAACGAAGAATAATAAACTTGAAGCTCCGTTAGTATCTTCATGGGAAATCACCGGATAAGAACATTGAAAGAAAAGAATGAAGAGACTTCGCATCAATAAAAAGGATACTTGATTAAGAAATCTGAGTCCTTGAAGAAAAGGGTGGGAGGGTGGGAAAACAAAAGCAACTTGGGTCGGATGAAACGAACACCGTTGAGAAAAAGCTTAGAATTGATCTTGCGAATGTTGGAATGATCAGATTTACTTAAAGAGAAGCACACCGGTTGGAAATGATTGAAAAGACAACGTTGATGAACAAGAAGGATTAGCATCCACATAGAAATATGAGAACACCGCTTAGAATAAGGTATGGGATCAACACTTGGCATTGAAGCAACTCAAATGCCACAAAACAAAACAAAAACAAAGGATTTGCTTGCAGAATAAGCCGGAACAAACATATGATAGAGATTTCGTCCGAAGTTTTCGTGGTGGGGCCCACACGGGCTCGATCGTACAGCACCATCATGTACAAGGCAGTGCACATGACATACGAAGCGTCCCCGAGTCAGCATAGCCAAGGACTCTTTAAGACACTACGAGACCACTGTAAAACCAACCGTGGATAGGCGGACCACTAGACGTCGAACCCCAATCTCATATCATGCATTTGTCGGAAAGATATCCTAGGAGCTACTTGAATTCCCACTTATAAACTCCCAAAACTTCCTGGTTATGCAATCAGGTGTTGGGGATGCAGGGGACGCAATATATCTCACCCAAACTAACAATACCTAGATCCAGCTGTATCCATCCTTCAACACATAACCAAGAAACCTTCGGAAATCATTTACCTCAACCTTCGAAAAGCATCCGTTATACGAGTTATGGCAATACTCCCGAACTCCCGCCCCAGTACTGGGTGGCGTCGAGGTGATCTCACCAACAACTGCATAAAAGAGATTTTCGATGTCGGCGAAACTCAGGTATTCCAGAACTGCAACGATAAAATTATGACGACAACACCTCGGAGCTCAACTCCCCGGGACACTGCCACAACCCCTAAATGTCAGGAGGCACCAAGAACAATGTTCTCGTCACAAAACCATCGGAACGATTCCAAGATACCCGCGTGATCCTAAATTTTTTAGTGAAATTTGAGGAGAGGAAAGTCAAAACTTCTATGTCAGGGGGCCGCACCAGAGCGACGAAGGGACTGAGGAGTAAAAAGAATCCTACTCTCCGATATATATAATCCTAAGACTCAAAACATTTTTTTCTAGACTCAACAACGCCAGCGATTCGATCAAGCAGGGCGCTCCTAAGTCGGGGATGGCTCTGATTACCAACTTGTAACGCCCACGATGCGGCTATATCTCCCACGCGTCGAGGCACGACTTGGAGGCATAACCGCATGGTGGTTTTGTCGCAAGAAGGGTCATCTTCACACAATCCCAGGCAATGAACAAGAATGGGATAAAGAGTTTGCTTACAATCGCCACTTCACACCATGAACATATAATTCATACATCATTCAGAGCACCCACATAGTCTGACTACGGACGAAGCCAAAAGCAAAGAAGATAACCCAACTGCTAGATCCCCGATCGTCCCAACTGGGCTCCACTACTGATCAACGTGAAACGAAACATAGCAACGACCAAGATCTTCGTTGAGCTCCCATCTGAGCTCGGTTGCATCACCTGCACTGGTATCATCGACACCTGCAACTGTTGTGATAGTATCTGGTGAGTCACGAGGACTCAGCAATCTCAAAACCCGCGAGATCAAGACTATTTAAGCTTATAGGAAAGGATGGGGTAATGAGGTGGAGCTGCAGCAAGCACTAAGCATATATGGTGGCTAACATACGCAAATAAAGGCAAGAAGAGGAGCAAGGCAACGGTCGTGAACTAGAAGTGATCAAGAAGTGATTCTGAAACTACTTACATTCAAGCATAACACAAGAATCGTGTTCACTTCCCAGCCTCCGCCGAAAAGAGACCATCACGGCTACACACGCAGTTGATGCATTTTAATTAACTCAAGTGTCAAGTTCTCTACAACCGGACATTAACAAATTCCCATCTGCCACATAACCGCGGGCACGGCTCTCGAAAGTTTATACCCTGCAGGGGTGTCCCAACTTAGCCCATCACAAGCTCTCATGGTCAACGAAGGATATTCCTTCTCCCGGGAAGACCCGATCAGTCTCGGAATCCCGGTTTACAAGACATTGCGACAATGGTAAAACAAGACCAGCAAAGCCGCCTGAATGTGCCGACAAATCCCGATAGAAGCTGCACATATCTCGTTCTCGGTGCACACAGGATGAGCCAGACGTCGGGTTGGCATAGACCCTGGTTGCCCAGGGGGCGCCGGACATCGCTCGGTTTGGACCAGCACTCGAAGGAGCACTGGCCCGGGGGTTAAAATAAAGATGACCCTTGAGTCCGAGGAACCCAAGGGAAAAAAGGATTAGGTAAGCAAATGGTAAAACCAAGGTTGGGCCTTGCTGGAGGAGTTTTATTCAAAGCGAAGTGTCAAGGGGGTCCCATAAATCACCCAAGCGCATAAGGAATGCAAAATCAAGGAACATAACACCGGTATGACGGAAACTAGGGCGGCAAGAGTGGAACAAAACACCAGGCATAAGGCCGAGCCTTCCACCCTTTACCAAATATATAGATGCATTAATTAAATAAGAGATATTGTGATATGCCAAAATATCCATGTTCCAACATGGAACCAACTTCAACTTCACCTGCAACTAGCAACGCTATAGGAAGGGCTGAGCAAAAGCGGTAACTTAGCCAAACAACAGTTTGCTAGGAAAGGATGGTTAGAGGATTGACATGGCAGTATGGAAGGCATGAAAAACAAGTGGTAGGTAGCGCAAGCATAGCGATAGAGCGAACAACTAGCAAAGCAAAGATAGAAGTGATTTCGAGGGTATGGTCATCTTGCCTGAAATTCCGCTAGGAAGAAGAACGAGTCCAAGAAGAAGACAAACGGATGTAGTCGAACGAATCCTCACAACTCCGGAACTAAACCGAAGCTAATGAGAGACGTAAACTGGAAAGAAGCAAACAACATGGTAAACAACCAACACATAAGAATGGCATGATGCACAATCAAGTATGATGCATGTCAGTTTAAATGAGGCATGGCATGGCAAAATGCAACAAACAATACTACAAATTAAGTGGAGCTCAATATGCAACGAGTCTCATATTGACAAAACACGACATCAATTATTTAGTTCTCTCCCGTTTATGTACCCAACAAAATTAATCGTGGTTAAGCATGGCAAGAGGTGAAGCATAATAAAACTATCTATTTAGGCAAGTTTAAATGGGGCCGGAAATAACAACTAACAATTCCGGAAAATCCTCATATGTCATTTAGCAATTTAAAGCAAACAACAATTCTAAACGTTTTAAATGTTATTATCATGATGCGGATGACATATGCAAGTTTTAAGCAATTTTATGAAAATGTTGACATGATCATGATACGAGGCATTTGTCACCATGGCGGAAGGAAAAGGGTGCCATGGCGGTGAAACGGAAATGGTGCCACGGCAACATCCCGGTTCTGGCAACTCGATTGAGATGCTGGTGCAAAGGAACAAGTGTGGGTGCGCGAAACGTGCAAGAGTGACGGGGAGTGATCCCGGATACCGGGTGTCCCACATGTCGGTGGCATGGCTTACGGCGAACGTGCAAGGAACAATTCGGACACGGTCTAAACATAGGATGCATCTCATACAACACATGCATTCGGTCCACGGACGTCGTCTCGGGGTTATACCTTTGAAGCGTGCGTTTCGAGGCGGTTCAAAAATGTCGAGGGAAGTAGTCGTTCACGGGTCGTAGTGGAAGTAGTCATTCTCGCGACGGTAGTGGAAGTAGTGGTACATGGTGACGGTAGTGGAAGTAGTGGTACACGTTTTGGAGAGGGACTTGATGAATCCGAGTACTTCGGGGCAATCGGGTACCCGTTCGCGTTGTTGTCATGCATGGTTCGTAGACGTTCAGGAACCCGTAGTGGTACTTGGCACATCGTTTCAAAGGTCGTACACAGATCCAGAAGTGGGACTTGGCGTTTCGTTCGAGCATCCATGTGGTCTTGCCGGTGATGTACTTGGCGAATCCAGAGGCATTGGTAGTGGTACTTGGCGAATCCCACGCTCGGTGGTCCTTGGACTTGGCGTCAACAGGAACGGGGCGCGATGCAGGGACTTGCGCGATGCAGGGGCGACGGCCGCGGGACTTGGCGCGTGGATGCATCGGCTTGACGCAAGCAGGGCACCGCGGCTCCGAGAATATGGCTGGGCGGCAGGGCCGCGGGGGAAGCCGAGATCCACCGGATCCTGGCAGAGCACACCGGCGGCAACGTCCTTTGGTGGAGAAGCACGGAGCGGCCACGGCGATGGTGGCGCAGGAAGGCGAGGCTGGCACAGGAGCTTGAGGGCGCGGGTGCCATGGCGCTGCGACGAGCTGCTGCTGCTCGATGCAGACAGAGGCAGCCAGGGGACGGAGTTGGAGGAGGACTGCGCTCCCACGGTTGAAGACGAACCGCGATGGCGCGGCACTCTAGGAGGCAGCAGGGCGTGGGGACGACAGGGGCGAGACGCGGTGGTGGAGGTCGCTAGTAGAGGGATCGGGCGCGGGGATAGTGTGCGTGTGGTGGTGCGAGGGACAGAAAGGGAAAACCACAGAGAGATGGCGGCGTTGCGGGGGGAGATGGGGATCGAGGGAGAGATGCTGAGGGGATCGAGAGAGGCTAGGGTTAGAGCTGGTGGGGGCGCCGGCTGGGCTGCTGGGAGGAAGGATGGGCCGGCCTAGGCTGTCTCTCTCCTCTCTCTCTCTCTCATACTTTCTTTAACAGAAAAGAATTAGAGAGAAGAAAAGAAAGAGGGGGTTAGGGAAAGAAGTTGGACATGGGGATTATTTTCCCGGACTCACAAAAATGCGCTTGTTCCGAGAAAATAGAAAAGGCCATGATTGAAAGATTTAAATTCAAATTCATTTGATTTAAATTCAAATGATTTGAATAGGAAGTGAGGATTGGGAAGGTCCAAAAATGTTCGGATTTTTGGTGGAGCTCCGGAATATGATGAAAGAATATATCGCAAGGTTGGAGACCAAGAATTAAGATAACAAAGGCATTGGGATAATTTGCAAGTGTGTTATGGTGATTTCCAAATTAAAGAAATATCTAATATAGCTCCCTAATATTGGGAGGATATGTTATAAAGAGAAGTCACCCTTCCCTCGATTTAAATAGATCAACCATCTATGCAATTTATTAGTTGAGTTGAGATGCAAAGATTAATGACATGATGGCATGATGACATGATGCAATGCAAATATAAAAGAGCAAGCACAAAAGAAACACACGGTGATCACAAAAATATGGAAGTCTTCTGAAGCGTCGGTCTCGGGGCGTCACATGGAGACTTCCATGCAAGATCTTTCTCTATTGGAGTATCGTGCATGAATAAAACTGTATCCATTTATAGTTTAGTCTAGAATCTTCCTTGTATGAGTTTTTACTAAAGTACTGGTGAAAGACTTACTATGAACCATTTCTTACATCTCCTCTGCCCATTCCAAGTCATCCTGATTTAGTCCCTCCGTCTAGGTGTATAAGGGCATGGTTAATACTTAATAGTATAGCCAACTGTTGACTATAAGAAAGTGCCATGTCATCTATAGCCAACATGTATAACAATTGATACTCAAAAACTAATTCTTAAAGATCATTCCTTGCAAAGCACAATAAGTGTTATTTCTTCACAAGTTTTGGATGCAGGTTGAACAGTTGAACGCTTTTGCTTGCAAAAGATACCTTTTTATCTATTTCACCGGATGTTTGTGAGCTCTAGAGATGACCCCCACATCCTTTGTCAAAATAAACAACTCCCCGATCAGTGCATATCAGTCTTCCGTGCAACGCACGGGCACCTTACTACTATAGATTAGTACGACCAAAAACTGAACTAACGTTATATATAGTACAATAAATGCTGATGCATGTCACCTAAAATTATATCAATTAAAACTGTGCTCAAATACGAATCCAACGATATAGTTTTGTTGACATGCACTAACATTTTGTTAGTTAAAACTTCAGTCAAATTCAATGGCGGACTAATAAACCACGACCGATGTAGTACAAGTGTAGAGGGCGGCGCTACATGGGAGTCTCACTCTCACCCCGCTCGTGGCGCGGCAGTAAAGCCGTCATATCACAAAACCCAACCACTGCCAATAATAAGTGGCCTGGTAAAATAAATGGACAAGCAACCATCACATCCCTCCGTCTTTTTTGCATTTCATCTCTCTACATTTACTTTCTCCGGTTCATCTCGCACACTCGATCCCTAGCTACTCCGTACAAAGTACGACAGAGAAATAACCACAGAGAAGGAAGCTAAAAGTAAACAATCAAATGAGCATTTTTGCATTGAATCGTTTCACAAGCTTGACTAGTTTTGTTTTTCTACTTTTAAAAAACTGCATCGTAATGTTAAAACGTGCATTTGCACATACATAAGTAATAGTAGTACTCCCTCTGTCTAGGTGTATAAAGTCTTCCCTCCTTGGTCACGGTGCACAACCAAAGATGACTTATTCACCTGGACGGAGGGAGTAGCACAGTCTGCAAGCATATATAGAGAGAGACGTGTAGTGTGATAGTATATAGTAAAGTTTGTGCTATATGCACCTACTTACAAAATGCGTACGGATACACAAGGTTTCCAAACTTTCCCTCTTACACACTTAATTAAGGACGCTAATAATTCCCGGACGTTCATGATTTATCATTTGCGTCCCAAAACTAATGAGATCACCTTACGAAACTAAATTATACTCCTACTAAAAGCCACGGCACTTGCAGGAGCGCTTGCGGAGCGCCACGAGTGCCCTGGTGCGCGGCCGTTTCCCAGCGCGCTGACACAACGCCTCTTCCTCAGCCTCGCAACTCGCCAGGTGCTGATTGGCGGCTTGCCGGCGGGCGAGCGCGATCTCACCGGTGTGGTGATCCGGCGCCAACAGGTACTCCTCCTCGCTGGAAGCGTGCACCCGGTCCATGTAGCGCCAAGCGTAGATGAGGCGCTTGGGCCCGACTGCACTCAGGGCTTTGGCACGGGCGTCCTCCGCCACCCTCACGGCCCTTGCACGAGCCTTCTGCCAAAGAGCCAATTGCCTTACTCTCTCGGACGCGACATAGACCTGCCAGACAGCTTGCCCCTTGGCGCGCTTCTCTTCCTCGGCCTTCTTCGCCACCTCCATTTCTTTCCAAAGCTCCTCAAGGCTGGGGGGCTCGGTGGGCGGTGCGGCGTTCTCCTCGTAGCGGGGAGCCGACGCGTCCTCCGACGCGCGTGCTGGCGAGATTGGGAATGCCGACGCGTCGCGGCGAGGAGTGGAACACCGACGCGTCCTCCTCGACTAGTGGCGGCGAGGAACAGAACGGCAATGCGTGACCGTCCAGGCGGTATAGCGAGGGGTGGCTAGGGCTTGGGAGGGGTGATGCCATGGTGGTCGACGTGAGAGGGAGGGGGAGGAGATAGCGATGAACGTGAGCGTTCTTCCGAATGCCGTGGGAGGCGCAGTATTTATAGCGACCAATGGCACACCTACGTAAGATATGGACTGAGCTGCACTGACTTAACTGCAGGTCCAGTTGCGTCACTGACATGTGGGCCAGACCCCTGTTGGGCCCATATGTCAGTGGCCCAATGCACCTGCAGTTAAGTAACTGAAGCAGCGTCCCGGAAGATATGTTGCGTGATTAACGTAACAGCTACGTGGGCATATTTGTTGGAGTAAATTACGGGGGAGGGGAAGGGGTGGAAATATTGCTGGTCACAAAGGATTGGACGAGCGCGGGGGAGGAGAGTCATGCATGCAGATTTTTTCCACACGGGGTGGAGTGGTGGGACCGCCAGAGGGAGAAGGAGAGTCTGACAGGCATATTGTTTCCACACATGGAGAGGAAAAGATTTGGAGACGAATGGGCTTCCTGCAGGTATGGGGAACGGTGCATAATAAGTCTCATCCTGCATGTCGGGCTAGGTATAGTCTCAAGTCATTAAAAAGATGCACGCCCCACACATGTTCATATTTCAAGGTGCACTAAATTATTGCATGCGATGATTAAGGCTGGCCATAATGGAGTATCATGCACACGGGAATAACAAACATGCTAATGTGGCAAAGAATTAAAGAAGAGAGGGGGTTGGAGTAACTAGTTTTCATGCATGCATTGGTAAACACATTTTTTGTGAAGAACGACAGGATTAGTTGAGTACTTTTGCAGACTACAAAAACTATTCCACCGCCTCTATCTTGCTAAGAGTAGGTGAAATTTTTGAATCGAGCATTTTAAACTAGAAGGGAGGTAGTAGTACTCCAATAGCTAACCTTGGCCCTGTTTGGATCCATGTGTTAGAGTTAGTTTGGGTTAGTTTGAACTCAACTAACCCAAAAATATCCAAACAGGAGGGTTAGTTTGGGTTAGATGCATCTAACCCATTCAAAAAATCTAACCCACCCAAGAGGTGCTTATTTGGGTTAGTTCTTCTCGGGACACTAAAAACACATTTTTCTCTCGCTCTCCCCGCAGCAGATCCCTCCCCACTTCCTTGAAGCTTCTTGTCCTCTCCCTCCCTCCCTCTCGCACCGCCCATGAAGGCACCTCGCCGTATCCACGCTCCATCTAACCCTGTCATCCAAACACCTCTTTCGCTAGAGTTACTTTTGGGTTAGTTTAGGATTAGAATCTAACTCTAACCTTTAACTGAGTTAGAGTATCCAAATAGGGCCCTTGTTGTGATGACAAGATGGGACATGGCACGCACCTGGACGGAGGAACTAGTCCGCGTTGTGCATTTAAGTTTTGTCTGAAGTCAATGTACCTCTACTTTGACCAAACTTATAGAAAAATGTATCAACATTCACAATGTCAAATCGATATTTTTATATTCATTATAAAACGAAGTTCTTATACTCATTATAATCAGTATTGTAGATATTGATATTTTTAGTATAAATTTGGTCAAACAGTTTGCAAATGGTTGACGGAAGTAAAAAGGACCAGAGGGAGTATCATGCATGCGGAGTAGGCAAAAAAAATGCTCATTTATAGCCGGTCGAAGTCTCAAAGGGCACGACCGCGCGAGGGAGGCGAAGGTCATGGGAGGCGCGACGGTTGACGGAATTAAGTGAAGTTACCCACGCGCCGGCATGGCGTGCGAACAGGCAGAAGCTATACCGTCGGGCCTACGATATGGGTCTAGTAGACATGACATCTAGTGGGTCCCGCATAGTTCTCGAGAACTCTTTGGGGGCTTGCAGCCGTTTATCCACCGGGCAAGCCAGCAACCCCACGCAGTTCGCACGCCCTACTCGTCCCCGTCTTCTACTAGTACATTACCTTACAACAGTTTGCTCCCAGTCGTCCCGTCCTTTCACATTACACCAGTTCAACTTCTCCTAACCCTCCTCCAAAATCCATGGCCTCCCAAATCTCCATGGTCGCCGCTGAGTACCAGGTTAGAGCCATCACCGGCGATGACTTCATCGTCATCTACACACGTGGATACGCGACGGTGAAAGCATGCCTTGCTCGCTTCCTACGCATGTTCAACAGTTCAACGGATGAGTGGGTCGCTGGGATAGATGTTGAGTACACCACAGTCCTGCAAAGAGAGAAGATTCTAAAGGAGGCAGAGAAGAAGAAGCCCACCATGATCCAGGTTTGCGTACATAATGTGTGCTTGGTCTACCACATATGCCATGCTGATGTTGAGTGCCAGGATTTTTAGAACTTCCTCAAGGACGAAAGAGTGAAATTCGTTACTGTAGACTTTAGGAACGACAGGGATGTCCTGGGTCGGATAGGCCTCGTTGTAGGCTAGCCCTTCGATCTCCAGAAGGAAAGCCTGGTGTCCTCCTCTCAGCCTTCAATGCTGACCCTGGCAGCAGCCATGATTGATCGTTCGTACGCTAAACTGAAGAAACCTCACCACGAGTTTCATCGTGCATGGGAGTCGAAGACATTAGATGAAGATGACATCCTGTACGCAACAATGGATGCCTAGCTTTGTTTAAATATCTACAAGGGTTGGATGAAGAAGCAGAGCCCGGTGTCCGGTTCAAGCAAAGAAGCGTTAGCGAAGAGGAAGAGGAAGAGGGACAAGGAGGAAGTCGAGGACGTGGACTCGGACTCCGAGTAGGTGGCAGTGCCGTCGCTCATGCTGGTTCTACTGCAGTGTCAAGCGGACTAGTTGCTTAGTTTATTTTCAAGGGTGTGTTGTGCCGAGGCCCCAGCAGAACTATGTTTATGTTCTTTCTCGTTATTTGAACTCTTTAGTACGTACAGTAGTACTAGTACTATGTCTAACTACTGTTCTTCTTGCAATTGGTACTACTGCTCGTATCTTCGTGTTCCTACTGTACTTAATATGTTTGTACTAGTAGTATAATTTGGGTCAGTCGATTTGTGAAAGAAGTTCGACGGAGCGAAGGAGGAAGACGGCAGAGAATCTACCCCAGTATCTATATTAGGGTGGCAGGGTGCCTATGATCTATCTTATGAGTGTTGGGTGTGGAATGCAGTTCGCCGAAAAAATGTATCGTGCCCGGGGTTAAACGGATGGCGGGGGTGGGGGAGCATGGCGGTTGCAGGCGGTTCAAGGGAGGGTGCGGCAGCGGCGGCAGGCGGTTAGGCGTGTGGCGGGCTGAGAAGATGAACCGTGCATCAATTTCGGAGGTTGAAGAAGCCCTTCTAGCCATCCATGTTGCATCAAACGGCTCACAAGAGTCGACTGACCCAAATTGCTCCTTCAGATTGCAGGATCCACGTGGCATTCATGGTCAAGGTAGATTCCGCGTCCGCACCTGGTTTGCAGGCTCGACGCGCGCGCGACCGGCTTCCGCCGCGACAGCCACCATGCGCGCCTCCTCCGCTCGGGCGGAGACGACAATGACATTCTAGTTCCTCCTCGCCGGCGTGCTGGAGCATGCACTCATCCTCCTCTTCGTACGCTGCGTGCATAGACGCGGCTGCACCAGCTGCTCGCGTGCTTGGCAGCGCGGCGGCATCGCGAGGAGGGACTGCAGACGACGTGAGCGGGCGAGCCTTCGGCTTCATGGCACAGGGATGGCGGCGACACGGCGGTGATGGGCGAGAAATTGTTGGCCGGAGCAGGCGGGCGCCGGCATGCGCAACGGCGGCGGCATATTGATGAATGCGCGTTTGCGAGCTTAGTTTAGTTTTATATAGGGTTGGTCAAACTTAAAAGAAAATTGTACTAGTACACGTAAACATTAGACTTAGGCAGCGCTTTTATTAGTTACCACAGCCACGATACAGAATCCTGTGCAAGCGCGTGAACCGCGGCCGCGCGGTCGATCGAACGGTGCGTCACCGTGTCATGCTCGAAGGACATCCACCGAACCTTTTTGTTTGTGTGGAAACAATCCCCGAATATTACTCAACTTTTTTTTCCTGGAAAAGTTCTTGACGCTACAATATTTCCATATACTTGAATTTAGCTCCGGTTCGTGTTTATTTGGATTTGGACGTTTTAGGTGCGCCCTAGTTTTTTTAATACTGATTTTGTGTGTGTGACTGAGAGAGAACGTGTGTATGTGTCCATATGTGTGTTCTGGCGGAAGGGCAATGTGGAGACGGTGTGCGTGTGATAGAGACATAGAGAGGTGTGAATGTGCAAATGATCATGCATGAGTGAGACATAGACAGATACCGATACGTTGTGTATACATGAGAGAACGGACTTCTATTTTACTTATGTGTGTGTGTGAGAGAGAGAGAGCGGAGCATCCGCAACATAACAACCATCTCTCTCGATTCGTCCGTCCCTCGCACGATCGCATGTAACACATGCATCAACGCGCACATTTTGACACCCTCACCCAGCCCCTGCCCACCTCAAGGCCCACACATCGCTCTCTATCTCGTACGCACGATCTCTTCGTGAATACCCTGTTTAGCATGTAGCTTTCCGTCACATACACACACATTTTTCTCCTTAGGTTCATTTTCACTCAATATCTGACACACACACACACGCACACACACCACTACAAAAAAAAGACACATCCGTGACATTTTGGGCCGAAAGAATTTT
Source organism: Triticum aestivum (assembly GCF_018294505.1). Taxonomy (NCBI): domain Eukaryota; kingdom Viridiplantae; phylum Streptophyta; class Magnoliopsida; order Poales; family Poaceae; genus Triticum; species Triticum aestivum. The sequence goes on from NC_057802.1 coordinate 369,833,638, forward strand.
TTTCTGTCATACTTATGACACTTCTATGATGATAATTGTGACAAAACCCGGTATCATCATAGATGTGGTGGGGTCCTACTTCTATGACAAAAAATCATGACAGAAAATGGGCTTTTCGTCCTGGGCGGGCCGGAGACGCAGCTGCATGACATTCTTTGGGCCGTCCATGACGGAAAAACCCGTGGTAGAAGCGAGGGCGAGGAAAATATCGGGGCGTTCCCGGTTACGGTGGGTGGTCGGGGCCGAGCGAAGTGCGTTTCTCTCATACACGCACGTGCATGGGTGCGAGGCGTTGGGCTCTAACTGAATCCGAGCGAGGCATTGGGCTCTAACTGAACCCGAGCGATTGCACTGCAGGCTACGCGTTACTGAACACGAGCGATCGATCGATGGCTATTAACTGAACCTGATCGAGCGATTCCTTCGCTACTGCTGCTAACTGAAGCCGATCGATGCTGCCTCTGGATGAACAGTGAGCGTTGCTGGGGGGGTTTGGATAAACAGTTCCCGATGGGGGTGGATGAACAGGACCCCGTGGTGTTGCCTCTGGATGAACAAGACCCCGATCGATCGAGCCGGTTGGGGTTGGATGAACAGGACCCCGTGGAGGGCAGGATGAACAGGACCACCCCGTGGAGGGCAGGATGAACAGTAGACGGTGGAGGGCTGGATGAACATTATCCCGTGGAGGGGTGGTTGAACAGGAGCCCGTGGAGGGGTGGTTGAACAGGAGCCCGTGGAGAGGGGTGGTTGAACAGGAGCCCGTGGAGAGGGCTGGTTGAACAGTAGCCGGTGGAGTAGCGCGCGGTGGAGGTTGGATGAACAGGAGCCCGTGGATGAACAGTCGCAGGTGGAGGCTAGAGGAGGTCGACGGTGGATGAACAGTTGCCCGTGGAGGCTGGAGGGGATCGACGGTGGATATGAACAGTATCCCGTGGAGTCCCGTTTTGCGGTACGCCACACCCCTCCCGATGAACAGGACCCCCGTTTCGACAGTAGCGCTCCAACACAAGTCTGTTTCCTCCGTTTTGCGGTACGCCACACCCCTCCCGAGCAACAGGACCCCGTTTCGACCGTAGGAAGGTCCGTTTCCTCCGTTTTGGCGGTACGCCAGACCCTCCTGATGAACAGGATCCGTTTCGACCGTGGCCGGTCGAACACAAGGCCGTTTCCTCCGTTCTGCGGTACGCCAGGCCTCGTTTCCATCGGCTGTTCCGTCCAAGCCCCCCCGATGAACACGACGACGCATTCCGTTCTTGACCCAGCCGGTTGGCTCCCGTGAACACGACGACGACGCAGTTTCTCCATTCCGACCCAGCCATGTAATCGTTTTTTATTTGCCCGAACGCACTTCTTGCGTGCGAAGATGTAGCTGGTGGGTCCCAACAGTCAGGGGGAAACGTTTTTTCATGAAATACGGTGGCCCGTCCGGTGGGTCCCCGCTGTCAGGTGGAGGAATAATTATTTTGCGCGTAATAAGGAGGCACTTCCTTGCTGCGGCCGTGGACCCAGCTGTCAGCCTCTCCACGTACAGTCCACGTCCGATGGAAGCCGTTCCTTGACCACGTTGACCACGCTGCGCCGAGAGCACCAGGGCGGTGGATGATGGCGAGGCCTAGGAAGGGGACGACACGGAGCCGGGGAAGACGCGGCAGTAGAAGCCCGCACGGAGAGGAGTACGAGGGTTCACTGGTTCGGCTGCGGTGTGAGGCTGCCGTCGCCGTAGAATAACAGGGGTGTGGGTGAGTGGAGGGATGGCCTGGCCAGCGGTGGGAGTAGTAGGGGGCGGTGTGGCCTCCGCGGCAGCACAGCCGGCCACGGGAGGCAGGAGCACGAGGCACGACCGGCGCTGGTTTGGGCGGCTGGAGCAAAAAGACCAGAGGTTGAAGAAGCACTACGGCCGTTGGATGGACATCGTACGGTCACTGGAGCAAGAATCGTGCATATTGACTAAGTTGACAAAGCCCTCCATCCCCGTCAACTTAGTAGGCCCACAAGTCAGCCTGCCACTGTACTGGGTCCCAGCTAACAGGGGGAGTATTCATTTTTTTTGTGCGTAATAAGGAGGCACTTCCTTGCGTGCGAAGACATAGCTGGTGGGACCGAGCTGTCAGCGGCGGTAACGTTTTTTCCATGAAATACAGAGGCCCTTTCGCTGGGTCCCAGATGTCAGGTGGAGGAATCATTATTTTGCACGTAATAAGGAGGCATTTCCTTGCGTGCGGCCGTGGACCCAGCTGTTAGCCTCTCCACATACAGTACTCTTCAGATGCATGTCGGTCGTTGACCACGTTGACCAGGCCGCGCCGAGAGCACCAAGGCGGTGGACGACGGCGAGGCCTACGAAGGAGACGACACGGAGCCGGGGAAGACGCGGCAGTGGATGCCCACGCGGAGAGGAGTACGAGGGTTCACTGGTTTGGCTGCGGTGTGAGGCTACCGTCGTCGCAGACTAACATGGGGTGTGGGTGAGTGGAGGGATGGCCTGGCCAGCGGTGGGAGTAGTAGGGGCAGTGAGGCCTCCGTGGCAGCACAGCCGGCCACGGGAGGCAGGAGCACGAGGCACGACCGGCGCTGGTTTGGGCGGCTGGAGCAAAAAGACCAGAGGTTGAAGAAGCACTACGGCCGTTTGATGGACATCGTACGGTCACTGGAGCTAGAATCGTGCATATTGACTAAGTTGACAAAGCCCTCCGTCCCCGTCAACTTAGTAGGCCCACAAGTCAGCCTGCCACTGTACTGGGTCCTAGCTAATAGGGGGAGTATTCATTTTTTTTGTGTAATAAGGAGGCACTTCCTTGCGTGTGAAGACATAGCTGGTGGGTCCGAGCTGTCAGTGGCGGTAACTTTTTTTCGCGAAATACAGAGGCCCTTTCGATGGGTCCCAGATGTCAGGTGGTGGAATCATTATTTTGCGCGTAATAAGGAGGCATTTCCTTGCGTGCGGCCATGGACCCAGCTGTTAGCCTCTCCACGTGCAGTACTCTTCAGATGCATGTCGATCGTTGACCACGTTGACCAGGCCGCGCCGAGAGCACCAAGGCGGTGGACGACGGCGAGGCCTAGGAAGGAGACGACGCGGAGGCGGGGAAGACGCAGCAGTGGATGCCCACGGGGAGAGGAGTACGAGGGTTCACTGGTTCGGCTGCGGTGTGAGGTTGCCGTCGTCGCAGAATAATAGGGGGTGTGGGTGAGTGGAGGGATGGCCTGGCCAGCAGTGGGTGTAGTATGGGGGCGGTGAGGCCTCCGTGGCAGCACAGCCGGCCACGGGAGGTAGGAGCACGAGGCACGACCGGCGCTGGTTTGGGCGGCTGGAGCAAAAAGACCAGAGGTTGAAGAAGCACTACGGCCGTTGGATGGACATCGTACGGTCACTGGAGCTAGAATCATGCATATTGAGTAAGTTGACAAAGCCCTCCATCCCCGTCAACTTAGTAGGCCCACAAGTCAGCCTGCCACTGTACTGGGTCCCAGCTAATAGGGGGAGTATTCATTTTTTTGTGCGTAATAAGGAGGCACTTCCTTGCATGCGAAGACATAGCTGGTGGGTCTGAGCTGTCAGTGGCGGTAACGTTTTTTTCGCGAAATACAGAGGCCCTTTCGATGGGTCCCAGATGTCAGGTGGAGGAATCATTATTTTGCGCGTAATAAGGAGGCATTTCCTTGCGTGCGGCCGTGGACCCAGCTGTTAGCCTCTCCACACACAGTACTCTTCAGATGCATGTCGGTCGTTGACCACGTTGACCAGGCCGCGCCGAGAGCATCAAGGCAGTGGACGACAGCGAGGCCTAGGAAGGAGACGACGCGGAGCCGGGGAAGACGCAACAGTGGATGCCCACGCGGAGAGGAGTACGAGGGTTCACTGGTTCGGCTGCGGTGTGAGGCTACCGTCGTCGCAGAATAACAGGGGGTGTGGGTGAGTGGAGGGATGGCCTGGCCAGCAGTGGGTGTAGTATGGGGGCGGTGAGGCCTCCGCAGCAGCACAGCCGGCCACGGGAGGCAGGAGCAGGCGGCACGACCGACGCTGCTTTGGGCGGCTGGAGCAAGAAGACCAGAGGTGGAAGAAGCACTATGGCCGTTGGATGGACATCGTACGGGCACTGGAGCTAGAATCGTTCATATTGACTAAGTTGACAAAGCCCTCTGTCCCCATCAACTTAGTAGGCCCACAAGTCAGCGACCCACTATGGTGGGTCCCAGCTTGTAGGGGGTATCATTTTTTTGTGCATCATAAGGAGGCACTTCCATGCATGCGAAGATATAGCTGGTGGGTCCGACCTGTCAGCAGGGGGAACGCTTTTTCCGCGAAATACAGAAGCCCTTCCCGTGGGTCCTAGCTGTCACGTGGATGAATCATTATTTTGCGCGTAATAAGGAGGCATTTCCTTGCGTGCGGCCGTGGACCCAGCTGTCAGCCTCTCCACATATAGTCCACTTCCGATGGATGTCGTTCATTGACCACGTTGACCAGGCCGCGCTGAGAGCACCAGGGCAGTGGACGACAGCGAGGCCTAGGAAGGGAACGACACGGAGCCAGGGAAGACAAGACAGTTGTTTCCCATGCGGAGGAGTACGAGGGTTAACAGGTTCGTCTGCCGTCCCCAGAGAATAACAGCAGGTGTGGGTGAGTAGAGGGATGGCTAGGCCAGCGATGGGAGTACGGTGGGGCGGTGAGGCCTGCGCGGCATCATAGCCAGCCGTGGGAGGATGGAGCAGGCAGTCCCGCCGGTGCTTGTTTGAGCGGCGGGAGCAGGAAAAGTAGAGATTGAAGAAGCACGACAGCCGTTGGATGGACATCCAATAGTCACTGCTCTCATCTGCATTATTTCTAATAATGTACAGCCCATTTGCTAATTCTTAAGAATTTTTTTGGAGCCCATCTTCTTTTTGTTAGCATTACACCCCATATTGTGGCCACGGTTAAAAAGTATATGAATTTTTTGCATATTTCGGTGCGGTCAACTGTTTTTAATCCCGAAATATCGATTCACATTCAAACTATTTTGAAAAATAATTTATATAAATATAAAATCCAAATAATTGTCCACGCATAAAAATCAATGGAATTTAAAAGCTTGTAATGAAAAAAATTGAAACTAATTCCCGGTTTGATGTGTTTTAAAAATGTACAGCCCATTTATGGGCAAATCGAATGAAACTCTCCTCGTCTTGAAAGATTTGCAGCCCAGCAGGGCTGATAAAGCAAGTAGGCCTCGATTGGGTATTGTTTAAAAAAAATAGAACTGGGCTAGCCATTTTCAGCAAGAAAAAAAACACAACTGGGCTCATGATGTGGTAAACATAAATAAAACCCTGGCTAGATGGGCCACAGCCCCCGCACAGCCCCATTGTTACCCTGATCCGTCGCTAAAACTAGTATAAATAACAACTGCTTGTTCCTCAAAAAAAACTGCGCGACCTGCTAGGTCCCTAGTGCCAGCCGCTCGTAGTGTAATTCTCTCGTTTATTGACTACGTTGACAATGGCGTGAGCCCCAGATGTCCAACCATTAGGAGGAACCATATTTTTGGGCTTGTAATATAGAGGCACTTGCTTGCGTACTGCCATGACGCTGGTGGGTCCCTACTGTCATCCTCTCCACGTACAGTCATCTCCTTGTTCCTCTCGGTTGTTGACGATGTTGACAACGCAAGAGGGCGGTGGACCACGCACGGCGAGCGAACCAAGGCCGCAAGGCGAGGCCTCGGAAGGAACGAATGGGAGCCATGGAAGATGCGCCGGTCCTGTCGCAGGCGGAGGGGAGTACGAGGGTTGACTGGTTCGGGTGCGGGTGCGTGTTGGGGCTGACGTCGCCGGAGAATAACAGGATGTGTGGGGGAATAGAGGGAGGGACTGGCCAATGTTGGAGGGTACGTACGGTAGGGCGGCGGAGGCGGAGCCAGCCATGGGAGGCGGGAGCAGGCGGAGCCGACGGGGTGGTTTGGTTTGGGTGGCTGGAGGAAGAAGAAGACAAGAGATAGAAGATTCATGACAGATGTTGGATGTCAATCCAACGGCTGGTAGGCAGAATCGTTTGTTGACTGGCTAGTAAGTCGACACCACCTTGGATAGGCTATTTCCTCGCGGGTCCCAAATGTCAGAATCCAAATCTGTCATGGTCATGTAGCCCTTCCTATGAAAATTTACAGCCCATTTGATGTGCTAGTTGGAAATAAGTTTGTGGGTGCTGGTGGGGGGTAATCACTTGGCTTCTGTAATGCACAGTGAGCTCAAGCAGCCAGCGAGAGTGATGTTATTTCCCTTGGTTGGGATTTGTTATTTGTTACAATATTTCACTCTAAATTAAACGACTGGCAAGCCATTTCCTTGCTTCAAAGAAAATATGAAAGTCACAGCCGAGTTGAAAAGGGCAAGAACATCTAACTCCAGCTTACAAACTGTACAAAAGAACGAGGGTTAATTGTTCATCAGGTTTACAAAAAAACCCAGGTTGAAAAGGGCAACAACATCTAACTCCAGCATTGTTTTTGGCAGTCACAGTCAAATGGATCGGTCAGGTCCATAGAATGAACATCCTGGGTCGTAAAATTTACTGGATTATGACCACAATATGTTGTAAATAGAAGCCCGACACGTTCAGAAGCTCTTTTGCCCACCTGAAACTCCTTTTTTTGCTCTTCCACATACCCATCCATCAAAACCATGCTGCTAATAAACTTAAGCCTGATGGACAATAGTAACCTCGCATTCAGTAGGAAGAATGTGACAAATCTAGTGTTTGCACGGTTGGCTACATATCGTTCTAGCGTTATTGTCTTCAATCGAATCTCATGAGAAGTGAGAAAATCCCGATGCTTACGAATCCACCGATTGGTTATAACTTTCTTACCCCGTCCTATTGCCTAAATAGACATGAAGATTGAAAACAGTTAAGGTCTAAAAAAAGAGTGTCGAAAGAGCAACAGCTGAACGGTTAATTCTAGTACACTATATGCGGGCTTCCAATGTGCGCGAAATTATCACCTTTATATACAACTTCTCCAGACATGGAAAGCATTGCAGCAAGCCAATAATCTTGTTCAGATCAAAACTATTCATTTGGATATATAAGATCTAGACAGAATACAGCACCATTGATAGGCCATCCATGGAGAAACTCTTCATTGAGCATAGAACATAATATTAGTACAAAATGTGTACTCCAAGATGACATATAACTTATGCGCAGAAATTTGAAATGCAGCTTATGGTTACAAGTGTAGATGATAATGTAAAGTACCTAAAGAACTGTGGAGCCAAACACTATATTGAAATGAGCACAGAGATCATGTATTACACCCAAGGTCTCCAGTTTAGGCGCAGAGAGGACGGTTATTTGCAACGGTGAATCAACCTTTGAAGTGAAGGGGCATCTTGGATGATGAGCTGCCTTCCGTCAAAACAAATTCCAATTCTTACAAGGTTAGGCGACTTTATTTGGAGACAACCGATTCTAACTATGAAAACAAGCACCAAGCACTCCAGGGCAGGGCAACTGGAGTGGATGATATTGTGCAATGAGGCCTCCGATATACGAACCCGCACAAGTGATAGTTTCTTGAGAAATGGGAGTCGAAGGTTTAGTACCAGATTGTCTGGTAGGTCGCACAGCGCAAAGGTGGCGGTGTGGAGAGAGGAGGAAAACCGCGAGATGGACATCGGTGCTGAGGGCATAGGTAGATGGCGTTCGGTATCTGGTAGGTGATTTCCAGGGGAATAGTAGAACTCAAGCAGCTGTAGTTTTGTGAATTCAGGGGATTTCAGCCAGGCGTCCACCGTGCAGGGCATGGTATGCTTGCTCAGGTAGCATGACGGGATGCAGAGGCTTTGAACGGAGCCCTGGTGGGAGGAGATGATGGCTCTAAAGATTTCAAAATCATTGAAGAGAGATAGCTGACGACAGTCGAGAATAAGGGGCACGGCGCGCCATAGAGGGCGCCACAGAATTGAGAGGACTTGGGTGCGGGAGCAATCCTTGGTGGGGAGAAGCGAGATGATCTCCCCAAGGACGGCGTCCGGGAGATCGCTGATGTGGTCCACCCAAGATTCTACGGGTTCCTGGGATCCGGTGGGGGCGGGGTCGCCGCTTCTCCCCGCGCTGCCGGGTGCGGGATGTACACCTGGCGTCACCGCTGGCGGGAGCCTCATCTTCTTGGTGCTGGGGTCAGCCGACTCCATTTTCCTCGAGGGCATCGCGTCGCGCTCACGGATTTGAGTAGAGTAACGATTGATGAGCCTAGTGTTGGGGAACGTAGTAATTTCAAAAAAATTCCTACGCACACACAGGATCATGGTGATGCATAGAAACGAGAGGGGAGAGTGTGTCCACGTACCCTCGTAGACCGAAAGCGGAAGCGTTAGCACAACGTGGTTGATGTAGTCGTACGTCTTCACGATCCGACCGATCAAGCACCGAACGCACGGCACCTCTGAGTTCTGCACACGTTCAACTCGATGACGTCCCTCGAACTCCGATCCAACCGAGCTTTGAGGGAGAGTTCCGTCAGCATGACGGTGTGGTGACGATGATGATGTTGCTACCGACGCAGGGCTTCGCCTAAGCACCGCTACGATATTATCGAGGTGGACTATGGTGGAGAGGGGCACCGCACACGGCTAAAAGATCCAAGAGATCAATTGTTATGTCTATGGGGTGCCCCTCTCCTCCATATATAAAGGGGGGAGGAGAGGGCCAGCCAAGGGTAGGAGGCGCGCCCAAGGAGGGAGTCCTACTCCCACCGGGAGTAGGACTCCTCCTTTTCCTATTTGGAGAGGGAGAGGGAAGGAAGAGGAAGGAGGGAGGAAGGAAAGGGGGGCCGACCCCCCTCCCAATTTGGATTGGGCTTGGGGGGGCGCACCCCCTCCCTTGCTCCTTTCCCCTCCTTTCCACTAAAGCCCATTAAGGCCCATATACCTCCCGGGGGGTTCTAATAACCTCCCAGTGCTCCGGTATTATCCCGATCTCACCCGGAACCATTCCGGTATCCAAATATAGTCGTCCAATATATCGATCTTTATGTCTCGACCATTTCGAGACTCCTCGTCATGTCCATGATCACATCCAGGACTCCGAACTACCTTCGGTACATCAAAACACATAAACTCATAATATAACCGTCATCGAACTTTAAGCGTGCGGACCCTACGGGTTTGAGAACTATGTATACATGACCGAGACACGTCTCCGGTCAATAACCAATAGCGGCACCTCGATGCTCATATTGGCTCCTACATATTCTACGAAGATCTTTATCGGCCAAACCGCATAACAACATACGTTGTTCCCTTTGTCATCGGTATGTTACTTGCCCGAGATTCGATCGTTGGTATCTCAATACCTAGTTCAATATCGTTACCAGCAAGTCTCTTTACTCGTTCCGTAATACATCATCCCGCAACTAACTCATTAGTTGCAATGCTTGCAAGGCTTAAGTGATGTGCATTACCGAGTGGGCCCAGAGATACCTCTCCGACAATCGGAGTGACAAATCCTAATCTCGAAATACGCCAACCCAACAAGTACCTTCGGAGACACCTGTAGAGCACCTTTATAATCACCCAGTTACGTTGTGATGTTTGGCAGAACACAAAGTGTTCCTCCGGTAAACGGGAGTTGCAAAATTTCATAGTCATAGGAACATGTATAAGTCATGAAGAAAGCAATAGCAACATACTAAATGATCAAGTGCTAAGCTAACGGAATGGGTCAAGTCAATCACATCATTCTCCTAATGATGTGATCCCGTTAATCAAATGACAACTCTTTGTCTATGGCTAGGATACATAACCATCCTTGATCAACGAGCTAGTCAAGTAGAGGCATACTAGTGACACTCTGTTTGTCTATGTATTCACACATGTATCATGTTTCCGGTTAATACAATTCTAGCATGAATAATAAACATTTATCATGATATAAGGAAATAAATAATAACTTTATTATTGCCTCTAGGGCATATTTCCTTTAGTCTCCCACTTGCACTAGAGTCAATAATCTAGATTACACAGTAATGATTCTAACACCCATGGAGCCTTGGTGCTGATCATGTTTTGCTCGTGGAAGAGGCTTAGTCAACGGGTCTGCAACATTTAGATCCGTATGTATCTTGCAAATCTCTATGTCTCCCACCTGGACTTGATCCCGGATGGAGTTGAAGCGTCTCTTGATGTGCTTGGTTCTCTTGTGAAACCTGGATTCCTTTGCCAAAGCAATTGCACCAGTATTGTCACAAAAGATTTTCATTAGACCCGATGCACTAGGTATGACACTAGATTGGATATGAACTCCTTCATCCAGACTCCTTCATTTGCTGCTTCCGAAGCAGCTATGTACTCCGCTTCACATGTAGATCCCGCTATGACGCTTTGTTTAGAACTGCACCAACTGACATCTCCACCGTTCAATAAAAACACGTATCCGGTTTGCGATTTAGAATCGTCCGGATCAGTGTCAAAGCTTGCATCGACGTAACCATTTACGACGAGCTCTTTGTCACCTCCATAAACGAGAAACATATCCTTAGTCCTTTTCAGGTATTTCAGGATGTTCTTGACCGCTGTCCAGTGATCCACACCGGGATTACTTTGGTACCTCCCTGCTAAACTAATAGCAAGGCACACATCAGGTCTGGTACATAACATTGCATACATGATAGAGCCTATGGCTGAAGCATAGGGAACATCTTTCATTTTCTCTCTATCTTCTACAGTGGTCGGGCATTGAGTCTTACTCAACTTCACACCTTGTAACACAGGCAAGAACCATTTCTTTGCTTGATCCATTTTGAACTTCTTCAAAACTTTGTCAAGGTATGTGCTTTGTGAAAGTCCAATTAAGCGTATCGATCTATCTCTATAGATCTTGATGCCCAATATATAAGCAGCTTCACCGAGGTCCTTCATTGAAAAACTCTTATTCAAATATCCTTTTATGCTATCCAGAAATTCTATATCATTTCCAATCAACAATATGTCATCCACATATAATATCTGAAATGCTACAGAGCTCCCACTCACTTTCTTGTAAATACAGGCTTCTCCAAAAGTCTGTATAAAACCATATGCTTTGATCACACTATCAAAACGTTTATTCCAACTCCGAGAGGCTTGCACCAGTCCGTAAATGGATCGCTGGAGCTTGCACACTTTGTTAGATCCCTTTGGATTGACAAAACCTTCCGGTTGCATCATATATAACTCTTCTTCCAGAAATCCGTTCAGGAATGCAGTTTTGACATCCATTTGCCAAATTTCATAATCATAAAATGCGGCAATTGCTAACATGATTCGGACAGACTTAAGCATCGCTACGGGTGAGAAGGTCTCATCGTAGTCAATCCCTTGAACTTGTCGAAAACCTTTTGCAACAAGTCGAGCTTTATAGACAGTAACATTACCGTCAGCGTCAGTCTTCTTCTTGAAGATCCATTTATTCTCGATGGCTTGCCGATCATAGGGCAAATCAACCAAAGTCCATACTTTGTTCTCATACATGGATCCCATCTCAGATTTCATGGCCTCAAGCCATTTTGCGGAATCTGGGCTCACCATCGCTTCTTCATAGTTCATAGGTTCGTCATGGTCTAGTAACATAACCTCCAAAACAAGATTACCGTACCACTCTGGTGAGGATCTTACTCTGGTTGACCTACGAGGTTCAGTAACAACTTGATCTGAAGTTTCATGATCATCATCATTAACTTCCTCACTAATTGGTGTAGACGTCACAGGAACCGGTTTCTGTGATGAACTATTTTCCAATAAGGGAGCAGGTACTATTACCTCATCAAGTTCTACTTTCCTCCCACTCACTTCTTTCGAGAGAAACTCCTTCTCCAAAAAGGATCAATTCTTACGAATGTCTTGCCTTCGGATCTGTGATAGAAGGTGTACCCAACAGTTTCCTTTGGGTATCCTATGAAGACACATTTCTCCGATTTGGGTTCGAGCTTATCAGGTTGAAGCTTTTTCACATAAGCATCGCAGCCCCAAACTTTAAGAAACGACAACTTTGGTTTCTTGCCAAACCACAGTTCATAAGGTGTCGTCTCAACGGATTTTGATGGTGCCCTATTTAACGTGAATGCGGCCGTCTCTAAAGCATAACCCCAAAACGATAGCGGTAAATCAGTAAGAGACATCATAGATCGCACCATTTCTAGAAAAGTATGATTACGACGTTCGGACACACCATTACGCTGTGGTGTTCCGGGTGGTGTGAGTTGCGAAACTATTCCGCATTGTTTCAAATGTAGAACAAACTCGTAACTCAAATATTCTCCTCCACGATCAGATCGTAGAATTTTATTTTCTTGTTATGATGATTTTCAACTTCACTCTGAAATTCTTTGAACTTTACAAATGTTTCAGACTTATGTTTCATTAAGTAGATATACCCATATCTGCTTAAATCATCTATGAAGGTGAGAAAATAACGATACCCGCCGCGAGCCTCAACATTCATTGGACCACATACATCAGTATGTATGATCTCCAATAAATCAGTTGCTCGCTCCATAGTTCCGGAGAACGGCGTTTTAGTCATCTTGCCCATGAGGCATGATTCGCAAGTACCAAGTGATTCATAATCAAGTGATTCCAAAAGTCCATCAGTATAGAGTTTCTTCATGCGCTTTACACCAATATGACCCAAATGGCAGTGCCACAAATAAGTTGCACTATCATTATCAACTCTGCATCTTTTGGCTTCAACATTATGAATATGTGTATCACTACTATCGAGATTCATCAAAAATAGACCACTCTTCAAGGGTGCATGACCATAAAAGATATTACTCATATAAATAGAACAACCATTATTCTCAGATTTAAATGAATAACCGTCTCACATCAAACAAGATCCAGATATAATGTTCATGCTCAACGCTGGCACCAAATAACAATTATTTAGGTCTAAAACTAATCCCGAAGGTAGATGTAGAGGTAGCGTGCCGACGGTGATCACATCGACTTTGGAACCATTTCCTACGCGCATCGTTACCTCGTCCTTAGTCAGTGTTCGCTTAATCCGTAGTCCCTGTTTTGAGTTGCAAAGATTAGCAACAGAACCAGTATCAAATACCCAGGTGCTACTGCGAGCTCTGGTAAGGTGCACATCAATAACATGTATATCACATATACCTTTGTTCACCTTGCCATCCTTCTTATCCGCCAAATACTTGGGGCAGTTCCGCTTCCAGTGACCAGCCTGCTTGCAGTAGAAGCACTCAGTGTCAGGCTTAGGTCCAGACTTGGGTTTCTTCTCTTGAGCAGCAACTTGTTTGCTGTTCTTCTTGAAGTTCCCCTTCTTCTTACCTTTGCCCTTTTTCTTGAAACTGGTGGTCTTATTGACCATCAACATTTGATGCTCCTTCTTGATTTCTACCTCTGCAGCCTTTAGCATTGCGAAGAGCTCGGGAATCGTCTTATCCGTCCCTTGCATGTTATAGTTCATCACGAAGCTCTTGTAGCTTGGTGGCAGTGATTGAAGGATTCTGTCAATGACACTATCATCCAGAAGATTAACTCCCAGTTGAATCAAGTGATTGTTATACCCAGACATTCTGAGTATATGCTCACTGACAGAACTATTCTCCTCCATCTTGTAGCTGTAGAACTTATTGGGGACTTCATATCTCTCAATCCGGGCATTTGCTTGAAATATTAACTTCAACTCCTGGAACATCTCATATGCTCCATGACGTTCAAAACGTCGTTGAAGTCCCGGTTCTAAGCCATAAAGCATGGCACACTGAACTATCGAGTAGTCATCAGCTTTGCTCTGCCAGATGTTCATAACATCTGGTGTTGCTCCTGCAGCAGGTTTGGCACCTAGCGGTGCTTCCAGGACGTAATTCTTCTGCGCAGCAATGAGGATAATCCTCAAGTTACGGACCCAGTTTGTGTAATTGCTACCATCATCTTTCAACTTTGCTTTCTCAAGGAACGCATTAAAATTCAACGGAACAACATCACGAGCCATCTATCTACAACAAACATAGACATGCAAAATACTATTAGGTACTAAGTTCCTGATAAATTTAAGTTCAATTAATCATATTACTTAAGAACTCCCACTTAGATAGACATCCCTCTAATCATCTAAGTGATCACGTGATCCAAATCAACTAAACCATAACCGATCATCACGTGAAATGGAGTAGTTTTCAATGGTGAACATCACTATGTTGATCATATCTACTATATGATTCACGCTCGACCTTTCGGTCTCAGTGTTCCGAGGCCATATCTGCATATGCTAGGCTCGTCAAGTTTAACCTGACTATTCTGCGTGTGCAAAACTGGCTTGCACCCGTTATAGATGGACGTAGAGCTTATCACACCCGATCATCACGTGGTGTCTGGGCACGATGAACTTTGGCAACGGTGCATACTCAGGGAGAACACTTTTATCTTGAAATTTAGTGAGAGATCATCTTATAATGCTACCGTCAATCAAAGAAAAATAAGATGCATAAAAGATAAACATCACATGCAATCAATATAAGTGATATGATATGGCCATCATCATCTTGTGCTTGTGATCTCCATCTCCGAAGCACCATCATGATCACCATCGTCACCGGTGCGAAACCTTGATCTCCATCGTAGCATCGTTGTCGTCTCGCCAACTATTGCTTCTACGACTATCGCTACCGCTTAGCGATAAAGTAAAGCAATTACAGGGCGATTGCATTGCATACAATAAAGCGACAACCATATGGCTCCTGCCAGTTGCCAATAACTCGGTTACAAAACATGATCATCTCATACAATAAAATATAGCATCATGTCTTGACCATATCACATCAGAACATGCCCTGCAAAAACAAGTTAAACGTCCTCTACTTTGTTGTTGCAAGTTTTACGTGGCTGCTACGGGAAGAGCAAGAACTGTTCTTACCTACGCATCAAAACCACAACGATAGTTCGTCAAGTTAGTGTTGTTTTAACCTTCTCAAGGACCGGGCGTAGCCACACTCGGTTCAACTAAAGTTGGAGAAACTGACACCCGTCAGCCACCTGTGTGCAAAGCACGTCGGTAGATCCAGTCTCGCGTAGGCGTACGAGTAATGTCGGTCCGGGCCGCTTCATCCAACAATACCGCCGAACCAAAGTATGACATGCTGGTCAGCAGTATGACTTGTATGGCCCACAACTCACTTGTGTTCTACTCGTGCATATAACATCAACGCATAAAACCAGGCTCAGATGCCACTGTTGGGGAACATAGTAATTTCAAAAAAAATCCTACGCACACACAGGATCATGGTGATGCATAGCAACGAGAGGGGAGAGTGTGTCGACGTACCCTCGTAGACCGAAAGCGGAAGCGTTAGCACAACGCGGTTGATGTAGTCGTACAACTTCACGATCCGATCGATCAAGTACCGAACGCACGACACCTCCGTGTTCTGCACATGTTCAACTCGATGACGTCCCTCGAACTCCGATCCAGCCGAGCTTTGAGGGAGAGTTCTGTCAGCACGACGGTGTGGTGATGATGATGATGTTGCTACCGGTGCAGTGCTTCGCCTAAGCACCGCTACGATATTATCGAGGTGGACTATGGTGGAGAGGGGCACCGCACAGGCTAAAAGATCCAAGAGATCAATTGTTGTGTCTATGGGGTGCCCCTCTCCTCCGTATATAAAGGGGGGAGGAGAGGGCCGGCCAAGGGGAGGAGGCGCGCCCAAGGGGGGAGTCCTACTCCCACCGGGAGTAGGACTCCTCCTTTTCCTATTTGGAGAGGGAGAGGGAAGGAAGAGGAAGGAGGGAGGAAGGAAAGGGGGGCCGGCCGCCCTCCCAATTCGGATTGGGCTTGGGGGGCGCCCCCTCCCTTGCTCCTTTCCCCTCCTTTCCACTAAAGCCCATTAAGGCCTATATACCTCCCGGGGGGTTCCGATAACCTCCCGGTGCTCCGGTATTATCCCGATCTCACCCGGAACCATTCCGGTATCCAAATATAGTCGTCCAATATATCGATCTTTATGTCTCGACCATTTCGAGACTCCTCGTCATGTTCGTGATCACATCCGGGACTTCGAACTACCTTCGGTACATCAAAACACATAAACTCATAATATAATCGTCATCGAACTTTAAGCGTGCGGACCCTACGGGTTCGAGAACTATGTAGACATGACCGAGACACGTCTCTGGTCAATAACCAATAGCGGAACCTAGATGCTCAAATTGGCACCTACATATTCGACGAAGATCTTTATCGGTCAAACCGCATAACAACATACGTTGTTCGCTTTGTCATCGGTATGTTACTTGCCCGAGATTCGATCGTTGGTATCTCAATACCTAGTTCAATCTCGTTACCGGCAAGTCTCTTTACTCGTTCCGTAATACATCATCCCGCAACTAACTCATTATTTGAAATGCTTGCAAGGCTTAAGTGATGTGCGTTACCGAGTGGGCCCAGAGATACCTCTCCGACAATCGGAGTGACAAATCCTAATCTCGAAATACGCCAACCCAGCAAGTACCTTCAGAGACACATGTAGAGCACCTTTACAATCACCCAGTTACGTTGTGACGTTTGGTAGCACACAAAGTGTTCCTCCGGTAAACGGGAGTTGCATAATCTCATAGTCATAGGAACATGTATAAGTCATGAAGAAAGCAATAGCAACATACTAAACAATCAAGTGCTAAGCTAACGGAATGGGTCAAGTCAATCACATCATTCTCCTAATGATGTGATCCCGTTAATCAAATGACAACTCTTTGTCTATGCCTAGGAAACATAACCATCTTTGATCAATGAGCTAGTCAAGTAGAGGCATACTAGTGACACTCTGTTTGTCTATGTATTCACACATGTATCATGTTTCCAGTTAATACAATTCTAGCATGAATAATAAACATTTATCATGATATAAGGACATAAATAATAACTTTATTATTGCCTCTAGGGCATATTTCCCTCACCTAGTTGTAGTGCGAGTGAAGAAGAAGGGGAGCTGGGGTTTTCTGTAGTAGTGAGGAAGAAGGGGAGCTGGGGTTTTCTGTAGGAGTGAGGTGAGGAATTTGGGGGTACGAGTGGAGCGAGCTGACGTGAGGTGGGTGGGAGTGAGGAGGAAGAAGAACACCCAGGTTTTTTTGGGGGGCGGTGTGCTGGGTGCGGGTAGCGCCTCTCATTCAGTAAATATATGGACTTTTGAATTGATTTTACTATTTACTAGGGTGGATGGGCTGTTTTGTCTTGGGCCCAGAGAAACAATTACTACTAGTACAGTGGAGACACTCTACAGCTACCCAGAAAAACAATTATTACTAGTACAGTGGAGACACTCTACAACTACTCCTCAGTTTCATGATGGACCAAGGAGAACCAGGCAAAGATCTACCGATATTGGAGCAGACGCGGGAGGCTGATCCCCACGAGACAGAGAGCTCCAAGAAGATGGAGGCAGCCACCGAGCCAACCCCAGATACGCTCACGGCCACTACTGAGATGGTCCACGCCCCGTTTGAGGTTACAGCCC